>NC_139712.1:13594686-13604686 GCF_964188405.1 Protomyctophum parallelum | reverse complement strand
TGGGTGAGGAACAGTCTATAATTCGTCGTATGTTATAGAGTGTGAACCTACAGGATCGAGTGACAGCTGTGATGTGTGTTTTGAACGAGAGCTGACTGTCCAGGACAACACCAAGGTTCCTGGCTGTCGGGACAGACGTTACCAGGGCGTTGTCTACGGAGAAAGTTAGCTCCTGCATAGGGCAGGACTTAGCTGGGAAGAACAGAAGCTCAGTCTTGTCTGGGTTCAGCTTGAGGTGGTTGGAGGACATCCACTGTGAGATGTCAGCCAGGCATGCGGTGATGCGCTCTTCCACCTGAGTGGAATGATAGAAACAGTTGTGTGTCATCGGCATAGCAGTAATAGGATATATTGTGAGCAGAGATGATAGTGCCAAGGGATTTAGTGTAGAAGAGGAGGGGACAAAGTACAGATCCTTGTGGGACCCCAGTTTGGAGGGTTCGGGGGATGATAACAGACCTTTCCAGGAAACCTGGTAGGTCCGGTCGGTGAGGTAGGAGGAGAGCCACTTTAGTTCCACCGATGCCTAGATCCGCTAGGGTGTCTAGGAGCAGCTGGTGGTTCACTGTGTCAAATGCTGATAGTGGGAAGCAGCTTGGGCAGCATGTAGTGCTTCTGTGACTGCCAGCAGGGCAGTTTCTGTGGAGTGTGTCTTCTTCAATCCGGACTGGTTGGGATCCAGCAGGTTGTTCTGACTGGTTGGGATCCAGCAGGTTGTTCTGACTGGTTGGGATCCAGCAGGTTGTTCTGTGAGAGATGGAGAGAGAGCTGGTTGGAGACAACTAGGAGCTACTGATATCATCAACCTTCTTTTCAAAGTATAGGTGGCAAAGGCCTCCGGTACGGACTGTAAGGTACTGTAAGGTACTGTAAGGTACTGTAAGGTACTGTAAGGTACAGTAAGGTACAATAAGGTACAGTCCACGGCTCAAAGAGAAGTTTAGATTGGAGTTTGTCTGAAAGTGACCCACATTCTCTCTCTCTCTTTCTCTCTCTATCTCTCTCTCTCTATATATCTCTGTCTCTCTCTCTCTAACCCACATTCAAGTGAATATTGATAAACTGCCCTCAGTGCTTCTGTCTTGTCTGTCAGTCAGAGAGAGAGACAGAGAGAGAGAGAGAGAGAGAGAGGGGGGAGGAATAAAAATAAAATAGAAAAAAGCAGGATTAATCGCTCTCCGCGTTCGTACAGCACACACACACACACACACACACACACACACACACACACACACACACACACACACACACACACACACACACACACCACACACACACACGACAGACATAATGACTTCTGCGGAGGAGAAGAGAAGTGATTATTTAAACTTTAAACGAAGGGATGGAGGGGAGAGGGGGAAGGAGGGGTGGGGGGAGGGGGCTTAGGAGGGGTGCCAGGGGCCAGGAGGAGGCCGATAGTCTGGGAAAGGGTCTCAGCGTTAAAAGTGGAATTAACATGTTCTGCCGTCGGACTCCATTAGATAATGCTATTCATGCCACACAACCCCTCGTCTCCCTTTCATTATCTCATTTTGTGCGGGAACCCCTTTTGGTGTCAGCATCATGCTATGCTTTAGCTATTGAAAAATAGCAGATCTACAAGCTCTTAGCGCGCCACCGAGTGGCGCGCTAAGAGCTTGTAGGTCTGCTATTTTTGAAAAATCGAAGAACGACTGACATAGAAACATAGCTTTTTCAGAAAAGACATTTTTAGAATCTGATCTCAGGTCAGAATGGAAAACTGTCAGGATGTAGAAGATTTTTTTTAGAATCTGATCTCAGGTCAGAATGGTAAACTGTCAGGATGTAGAAGAACATTTTTTAGAATCTGATCTCAGGTCAGAATGAAAAACTGTCAGGATGTAGAAGACATTTTTAGAATCTGATCTCAGGTCAGAATGGGTTATTCACTCCGGTCTTAATCCTCCTCGCTGGCCTGATAACGCTCGCCGTGGCGCGGCGCGGCGTGGAGAGGTTTTATTACCGCGGCCTGGTTTAGGAAGGACGGATGGATGGAGGGAAGGATCCCCCAGGACGTTTTCTTTATCGCGGAGAAGTGAAGTGTATAATATAATATAATATATGGTTTTATTAGTTCTGACGGCTTGAAAATAACTGGGGAAAATATTATACTCTGTTCTCCTTCTGATTATTGGAGTTAAGAGGTTGATATCAGCTTTACACGCTAATGGTATAGAGCACCGAAGTCCTGACGTAACTCGCTCATCCCTTCGATTCCCCTGGGTTCGCGGAAGTAATTTCTCTATGGAAAATAACATGGGGTGATCTTAATATCGTCTACTATAAGCGTTGTGGTCCAAAATAAACAAGCTGTCTTGGCGTTATTGTCAGGGAGGTGTCTCTGTATCGTTTGCAACAGTCAGTCACTCATATATGATACAGTCTGCTTCTAGCGAAAATCTAACTAATTCAGCAGCAGTAACATTAGCGTTTTCTCTCAGTCAGTTGATTCTTCATATCCATATGAGTGAAGCGGCCGGGGTGACATGTTTATTTTTCAAACACAGTTCTTATATGAATCAATCTAAAAATCCTCCTATGGCGATTTCAATGCAACTAAAAAAATACATGAACCTGGGGACTGACGCCCTCTACTGAAAGTGACGTCAGACCTCGGTGCTCTATAGTCACCAACAGACAGACAGACAGACAGACAGACAGACAGACAGACAGACAGGGGGGGTGATGGGTTACTGAGGTGGTTGTCTTCGATGTTTGCTTGGTCTTTTTAAGTGTGCGCACGTACGTTTGTTTGCACGTGAGTTTGTGCGTGTGTCTGAGTGCAAGAGAGAGTGAGAGAACAGGAGTGAAGGAGGGAGGGAGGGAGTGAGGGAAGGAGTGAAGGAGGGAGGGAGTGAAGGAGGGAGGGAGGAGGGAAGGAGTGAAGGAGGGAGGGAGTGAAGGAGGGAGGGAGGAGGGAAGGAGGGAGGAGGGAGGGAGTGAAGGAGGGAGGGAGGAGGGAAGGAGGGAGGAGGGAGGGAGTGAAGGAGAGAGGGAGGAGGGAAGGAGGGAGGAGGGAGGGAGTGAAGGAGGGAGGGAGGAGGGAAGGAGGGAGGAGGGAGGGAGTGAAGGAGGGAGGGAGGAGGGAAGGAGGGAGGAGGGAAGGAGGGAGGAGGGAGGGAGTGAAGGAGGGATGGAGGGAACAGTGTAGCAGGGTGTAGTGTAGAAGGAGAAGGAGGGTGGTAACAGTGTAGCGAACAGCTTAAGGATGGATAGCCTTTAATGCACTCTCTCTCTCAGTAGATTAGAGGGAGGGGGGGGGGGGTCATTGAAGCACGCCTTTGTAGTGTGTTTGTTTTTTTGGCCCTTTAAACACACACACACCCTGACACACACACACACACACGCACACACACGTGCGCACACACACACACACACACACACACACACACACACACACACACACACACACACACACACACACACACACACGCACACGCACACGCACACACACACAAACACCCTGACACACACACACGCACACGTATACCCACACACGCACACACCCCTGACAGAGAGACAGTCAACATGACTAACACACCATGTAGTCTGCCCTCTCTCTCTCTCTCTCTCTCTCTCTCTCAGTAAGTGCAAACACACACGGAGGTCAAGCCGTTCCTTATTGACAGCCGGACGGGGGGTCAAACCTTTATTGACAGCAGGGGGGGGGGGGGGGTCAAACCTTTATTGACAGCAGGACTACCGTTGGGGGGCAAAGGAATGCAGTGTTTGTTTATTTATTTAACTGTCATAGTGGAGTGATTATCTCCCCCAGTCAGACAACGATGCATTCCTCCTCTCTTTTTTGGGGGGGGCTATAGTCTATTTGTACGTCTCTAAATGTTTTGATGAATTGAACAAGGTGGACCCTGTTGTAAACAAGTGTAATGCTTTATGGTGTCGTCCACTCACAGTTAACAGTCTTGAATGAACTTTGAACGATGATATTGACATTTAGTTCTACTGGATCTCTTCTCCACTAGACCCTCCCTACCATTTAGTTCTACTGGATCTCTTCTCCACTAGTCCCTCCCTGACATTTAGTTATACTGGATCTCTTCTCCACTAGTCCCTCCCTGACATTTAGTTCTACTGGATCTCTTCTCCACTAGTCCCTCCCTGACATTTAGTTCTACTGGATCTCTTCTCCACTAGTCCCTCCCTGACATTTAGTTCTACTGGATCTCTTCTCCACTAGTCCCTCCCTAACATTTAGTTCTACTGGATCTCTTCTCCACTAGTCCCTCCCTAACATTTAGTTCTACTGGATCTCTTCTCCACTAGTCCCTCCCTGACATTTAGTTCTACTGGATCTCTTCTCCACTAGTCCCTCCCTGACATTTAGTTGGGGGGGGGGGGGTAGAATGGTCCTCATGGTCTAAGTGGGTTAAAGATGAAAACCCAAATGGTCCTCATGCTCTAAGTGGGTTAAAGATGAAAACCCAAATGGTCCTCATGGTCTAAGTGGGTTAAAGATGAAAACCCAAATGGTCCTCATGCTCTAAGTGGGTTAAAGATGAAAACCCAAATGGTCCTCATGGTCTAAGTGGGTTAAAGATGAAAACCCAAATGGTCCTCATGGTCTAAGTGGGTTAAAGATGAAAACCCAAATGGTCCTCATGGTCTAAGTGGGTTAAAGATGAAAACCCAAATGGTCCTCATGCTCTAAGTGGGTTAAAGATGAAAACCCAAATGGTCCTCATGCTCTAAGTGGGTTAAAGATGAAAACCCAAATGCCTCGACCGAACATTCTGCGTTCAGATATTGATTTACTGTTCGAGGGGGGTTGGGGGGGGAGGAGGGGGGCTAAGCCTACAGACATGCCGCGCCCTACATAGTATTTCAGTGAGATCACATCAGTCAGAACTGCAGTATTCCTGCTTTTATCAGATAGAACAACATGCACAGAGATATAATACTACAGATGTTGATCTCAAGGAATGCATTTCATTCGTCGCTTGCGGGGCGTCATTTACACTACTCAGCTGCTCGCCCGCGTCGGTCTTGTGTGTGTGTGTGTGTGTGTGTGCGTGTGCGTGCACATACGTGTGCGTGCGCATCATGAATGCGCACGTGGGAAGGTTGGTGTTTTCAGTAGTGCACGTGTACAGTGTACAGGCCACAACAACAGTGCTGCACCTCAATAGAAAATATTTTCCCCAAAATGTTAAAAAAATATAATATTTGGAATATGGTCTAATAGAAATATAGTATACATGAATAGAACATAAAGTTAACAGTTAACGCCTAATATTTCTACAATTACAACAAATTGATTGATACAAAAGCTGTCCAGTATAAATTATCCATCAGGTCATTTTGAGACATGAAGAAGAAGTTGAGATCCATTTAGATCTGATAATGTTCACATCATGGATACAATTACATTACTTATAAGGCCATTTTTCAAATACATTTTTTTTTGCATTTTGGACCAAATTTCAGATCAAGGTCTTTCTTCTTGACTGCTTATATTGGGGGGTGAGTGCGTGCGTGTGTGCACTGCGTGAGTGCGTGCGTGTGTGAGTGCACTGCGTGCGTTCGTTCGTTCGTGCGTGCGTGCGTGCGTGCGTGCGTGTCTCTCTCACCTCCCTGCTGTAGTCAGTCAGAAGTCTCTCTCTCACCTCCCTGCTGTAGTCAGTCAGATGTCTTTCTCTCTCACCTCCCTGCTGTAGTCAGTCAGAAGTCTCTCTCTCACCTCCCTGCTGTAGTCAGTCAGAAGTCTCTCTCTCACCTCCCTGCTGTAGTCAGTCAGAAGTCTCTCTCTCACCTCCCTGCTGTAGTCAGTCAGAGGTCTCTCTCTCACCTCCCTGCTGTAGTCAGTCAGAAGTCTCTCTCTCTCACCTCCCTGCTGTAGTCAGTCAGAGGTCTCTCTCTCACCTCCCTGCTGTAGTCAGTCAGAAGTCTCTCTCTCACCTCCCTGCTGTAGTCAGTCAGAAGTCTCTCTCTCTCACCTCCCTGCTGTAGTCAGTCAGAAGTCTCTCTCTCACCTCCCTGCTGTAGTCAGTCAGAAGTCTCTCTCTCTCACCTCCCTGCTGTAGTCAGTCAGAAGTCTCTCTCTCTCACCTCCCTGCTGTAGTCAGTCAGAAGTCTCTCTCTCACCTCCCTGCTGTAGTCAGTCAGAGGTCTCTCTCTCACCTCCCTGCTGTAGTCAGTCAGAAGTCTCTCTCTCACCTCCCTGCTGTAGTCAGTCAGAAGTCTCTCTCTCACCTCCCTGCTGTAGTCAGTCAGAAGTCTCTCTCTCACCTCCCTGCTGTAGTCAGTCAGAAGTCTTTCTCTCTCACCTCCCTGCTGTAGTCAGTCAGAAGTCTCTCTCTCTCACCTCCCTGCTGTAGTCAGTCAGAAGTCTCTCTCTCACCTCCCTGCTGTAGTCAGTCAGAAGTCTCTCTCTCTCACCTCCCTGCTGTAGTCAGTCAGAAGTCTCTCTCTCTCACCTCCCTGCTGTAGTCAGTCAGAAGTCTCTCTCTCACCTCCCTGCTGTAGTCAGTCAGAGGTCTCTCTCTCACCTCCCTACTGTAGTCAGTCAGAAGTCTCTCTCTCACCTCCCTGCTGTAGTCAGTCAGAAGTCTCTCTCTCACCTCCCTGCTGTAGTCAGTCAGAAGTCTCTCTCTCACCTCCCTGCTGTAGTCAGTCAGAGGTCTCTCTCTCACCTCCCTGCTGTAGTCAGTCAGAAGTCTCTCTCTCTCACCTCCCTGCTGTAGTCAGTCAGAAGTCTCTCTCTCACCTCCCTGCTGTAGTCAGTCAGAAGTCTCTCTCTCTCACCTCCCTGCTGTAGTCAGTCAGAAGTCTCTCTCACCTCCCTGCTGTAGTCAGTCAGAAGTCTCTCTCTCACCTCCCTGCTGTAGTCAGTCAGAAGTCTCTCTCTCACCTCCCTGCTGTAGTCAGTCAGAGGTCTCTCTCTCACCTCCCTGCTGTAGTCAGTCAGAAGTCTCTCTGTCTCACCTCCCTGCTGTAGTCAGTCAGAGGTCTCTCTCTCACCTCCCTGCTGTAGTCAGTCAGAAGTCTCTCTGTCTCACCTCCCTGCTGTAGTCAGTCAGAAGTCTCTCTCTCTCACCTCCCTGCTGTAGTCAGTCAGAAGTCTCTCTCTCACCTCCCTGCTGTAGTCAGTCAGAGGTCTCTCTCTCACCTCCCTGCTGTAGTCAGTCAGAGGTCTCTCTCTCACCTCCCTGCTGTAGTCAGTCAGAAGTGCAGGTCTTCGGAACAAACAGAAGTTCCTGGTTGGTTAATTGGGGTGAGATGTGGAGCTTCCAGGAGGCCAGACGGTTAGATGTGAGGCTTAAACCATTCTGACCTGAGATCAGATTCCAAAAATGTCTTCTACATCCTGACAGTTTTATGAAAAACCTCATGTCAGTAGTTTGAGAACCACTGATGTAGAAACATCAGTGGTTCTCAAACTATTTTATGTCAAAGATCCCCCAGAATTATCTGTATTTGGCCACCGACCCCCATCTGAAAATGTGTTGTTCCAGGGACCCCCCCCCCCCACACACACACACACACACACACACACACACACACACACACACACACACACACACACTCCAGAAGCAAAGATTTGAGTTTTAAAAACTTCGCTCTGAAATAATATAATATTCAAAGATTTGCGCCACAATTTCTTTACGATTAACAATTTAATAAATAGCAGATTTACAAGCTCGTATATAGCGCGGCACTCAGTGACGAGCTTGTAGATCTGCTATTTTTCAACAGCTAAAGTATATATAAATATATATAAATGCTTAAAACACCAAAAGGCGGTCCTTCCCGTCCTGAACGGGTTAACGGGTCCTGTGTACGGTGCGATGCCATGTGCACCTTCCTTTCTTCCTTTCTTCCTTCCTTTCTTCCTTTCTTCCTTTCCTTTCTTTCCTTTCTTCCCTTCCCTCCTTTCTTTCTCCTCCAGAATGGCTTTGGCTCCAGAGGTGTGTTCCGTTTGAAGTGTGCTTTTGGCTCATCGTCTGAGGAGGGTGTCCTCCTGCTTTGGAAGACGTTTCTTGGGGGAGACCGGCGGTTTAGTTCACTTCGCCTCCGGGCAGAGAAGAAGAGAGGATCCTGGCCCCTCTTTGATGGGAATACTTTCGGGAGATCGCTAACCCCACTGATGCCCATGTGCTGCCCCCCCCCCCCCCCCCGCGCCCCTGCCTCTTGTTCTTACCCACCCCCCCCCCCCCTTTCTTCCACAGCCCCCCCACCCCCACCCCCCTCCATCCAACCTTCGAGTTCCCTGGATTGTCTTTGTGAGATTCCTAACAAGGACTTCATCTGGGTGTGTATATATACCCCTCCCCCCTCACACGCACGCACGCACGCACGCACGCACGCACGCACGCACACGCACGCGAGCATGCACACAACGGTACAGCGCAGTGCAGTGCAGATCAGATGAGAGGATCTAACACGCTCACAACACAACAATAGTAAATGTTATTACCTTCCTATTATGGAAGCGCTCGTTATCAGTAAAGCAACCTCCTGCTGCCTGCTGCACTTAGTGCACATTCTAAACAGGTGGTACGCATTGGGCCGTTGAATGATAGTCAACGAGCGCTTCCAAACTCCATCACTTAGGAAAAAAAATCACATGCGAGGAATTTCTTCGTAGCTCCTAACATGTCTACGGTGGATTTTTATGAAACAAACACTTTACAGATTGAAAGAGGATAATTCAACCTTTCCCTACAGCTGCAATGTTGGTGATTTTGATGTTGTTTAATATCATTAAATAGGACTTTTCTGATTGGATGAATGGGCTGTCTATGGGAAGTATCACCTAGGTAGCAGCTTATTGGCTGGCAAGATCATTATGCCAATAAAAAGTATTCATTGAAGGTCTGTCTTAATCAATCACAATCCCTTCAGTGTCATAACCTGCTTCCTCTCCGTGGGGTTTGAATGTGCACGTTTTGCAAAAGAGTCTGTATATTATTATATGTTCAGTTAAAATTATGCTGTTAAAAATATGACCGGAAATATGATCGAAAGACAGAGCACCGAAGTCTGACGTCAATATCGCTAGAGGGCGGTCTGAATGGAGAATAGAGTTTTCTCTCAATCAGTTGATTCTTCATATCCATATGAGTGAAACGGACAGTTCTTATATGAGGCCATCTAAGATCCCCCTATGGGGATTATAATACAAATAAAACACAGTTCTTATATGAGGCGATCTAAGATCCCCCTATGGGGATTATAATACAAATAAAACACAGTTCTTATATGAGGCGATCTAAGATCCCCCTATGGGGATTATAATACAAATAAAAAGTCCATTGAACCTGCGGACTTAGCGCCCTCTAGCGATATTGACGTTGACGTCAGTGCTCTGTCTTTCGATCATATTTCCGGTCACATTTTTAACAGCATAATTTTATGACAGACAGACTGAACATAATAATAATATACAGACTCTTTTGCAAAACGTGCACATTCAAACCCCACGGAGAGGAAGCAGGTTATGACACTGAAGGGATTGTGATTGATTAAGACAGACCTTTGATCAATGAATACTTTTTATTGGCATAATGACCGACACGAGTGAATGAGTGAACGAACATCTAGTTTAAAAAAAATACCTTCAGTTCAATATTAGGAACAATGTGTACAGTATAGGCATCATACACACATATAGA
This sequence comes from Protomyctophum parallelum, assembly GCF_964188405.1. Lineage (NCBI taxonomy): Eukaryota > Metazoa > Chordata > Actinopteri > Myctophiformes > Myctophidae > Protomyctophum > Protomyctophum parallelum. The sequence goes on along the minus strand of NC_139712.1, from coordinate 13,595,033 downwards.
ACATGTGTACAGTAGGCCTCATACACACATATAGAACATGTGTACAGTAGGCATCATACACACATATAGAACATGTGTACATTATAGGCATCATACACACATATAGAACATGTGTACAGTAGGCCTCATACACACATATAGAACATGTGTACAGTAGGCATCATACACACATATAGAACATGTGTACAGTAGGCATCATACACACATATTGAACATGTGTACAGTAGGCATCATACACACATATAGAACATGTGTACATTATAGGCATCATACACACATATAGAACATGTGTACAGTATAGGCATCATATACACACATATAGAACATGTGTACAGTATAGGCATCAT
>NC_139712.1:13582186-13589686 GCF_964188405.1 Protomyctophum parallelum | reverse complement strand
CCTATAAACTTCTTATCGGCCTTCACGCCATAATTATAATTTAATATCTAAATATGAGTATTTCTCATGTAAAAGTCTTTATTTATATGAGCTATATAAATACAGTATAGTGCACTGTTTCCAGATGTGCCTATATTTAATTATACATTCACCTAAATATGACCTAAATGTCTTCATTGATAAACTATACGCAGTGCATTATTTATAAATTGTCCCATTTCAACTAATTAGCCTTAATCAATAAATATATTGAAGCCTTTTGTTTGAAGTGAATCCAGTGTGCGATCATTTTTAGCTGGATTTATTATTATTGTTGTCATTATTATTATTATTATCATTATTATTATTATCATTATTATTGTTATTTATGCCCCTGTGGGTTTGAGTCCTCATGGAATGCCGTTCCATTACGTTAGGATATAACATGCTTCCACATGTGTGTCGATATTTGTATGGAGATGAACAGGTCACGCACGGTGCACGCACGCACACACACACACACACACACACACACACACACACAGACGCATTATGCACATGTGCACACACACACCACGCACGACACACACACACACACACACACACACACACACACACACACACACACACACACAAATCACTGAGCGGTGCCAGCTGTTGTTGGCCCGTACCCGGGGCGTGACCGAACTGAAGTGAACCAGAGCTATAGAGGCTCGGGTTTCACACACACGCACATGCGCCGCACACACACACACACACACACACACACACACACACACACACACACACACACACACACACACACACACAGCAGTGAGTGGACGCGCTGAGCCGTGGTTGAGATGAATAAATCGCATCTGACACTTCTGGCAAATTGTGACCGGAGAATCTCAGAGAGAGAAAGTGAAGAATGAGATCTCACCGCTTTGAGATCTCAGATCTCAGAGAGAGAAAGTGAAGAATGAGATCTCAGATCTCAGAGAGAGAAAGTGAAGAATGAGATCTCAGATCTCAGAGAGAGAAAGTGAAGAATGAGATCTCAGATCTCAGATCTCAGAGAGAGAAAGTGAAGAATGAGATCTCACCGCTTTGAGAGAGAAAGAAGATCTCAGATCTCAGAGAGAGAAAGTGAAGAATGAGATCTCAGCGCTTTGAGAGAGAACAGAAGAACTGGACGAACAATAGATGTTTAAAAAAGTTATTATCTTTTTTTTTTGGGGGGGGGGGGGGGGGGGGGGGGGGGGAGGGGCACACCCCCCTTCATAAAAAAAAAAGTAGATAATTTATGCGTTGCACATGAGGTGTGATATTTTATTTTGTCATGCTTTAATTTTGTAGATTAGGTAAAAAAAAAGAATACAAATAAAAATGAAGTCATCTATTGTCAAATTGTTAATATTTCCTATAAGCCTTCTTGACTGTAATTATGAAATTATACTGTATTAAATCTTATCTTAGTTATTCTCTTCCATTGCAAAATAACAACGTGAACAACAGAAATATGTTCCGACAGTGTAGTTATAATTGGACATGACAGCCTCTATCTAAAGACAATGACTTGAAGAGTTTACAGCATTGTTGTTGAAATAAATATGTTTTCTTCAAATACAAAAATAGGCCTAAAATGTATTTAATCTTTTTTGGCTCTTATTATTTTGTGGCCGCAGAGCTAATTAGACGAGGCGCGGCTGTATATAATTACTAATCTGTCATTAAAGGAAAGCTAATATTTATTTAATATTTAACATTATTGTATAATTACTAATCTGTCATTAATGGAAGAGCTATAATATTTGGAAGCAGTTTAATTCTCCGGACGGACGGTGTATACATTGTATCCTCGTCAGTGACAGCTGTCACATTACTTTGATTGATTGATTGACGTAAACGGCACTGATCAATTGTGACGGGGAAACATTGGTGGCATTTTTTTAATTTCTTTTTTACTTGCTCTTTTTCCACATAAATATTTAATATTGTTCAAAGGGACATTATTACACATAATTACATCACATTAATCTGAGCTCCAATTTGGACTCAACAATTTATACATCCAACAATGTTTCAATGTGGAAGAGAATTATTCTGATTTCTGAGGCCGGCCGGATTATATTATTATGAGCTACGATTAATAGAGATATGTGATTTATAGTAAATTTACAGAGAAATATGACACATGCAATTATTAGATCATGTTGAGTTCAAAATATGTCTTGCACACACACACACGCACACAGGCACGCACGCACACAGGCACGCACGCACGCACGCACACACGCATAACATGTATTTTGTACCGCATGTGATATTTATATATTCTATATTTCTCACAGCACCTGAGCATCATTTTAGATTCTCAGCATTAATTGGCTATTAAAACAATGGCAGATCTACAAGCTCAGCATGAGAGAGAGAGAGAGAGAGATGAGAGAGAGAGAGAGAGAGAGAGAGAGAGAGAAGAGAGAGAGAGAGAGAGAGAGAGAGAGAGAGAGAGAGAGAGAGAGAGAGAGAGGAGAGAGAGAGAGAGAGAGAGAGAGAGAGAGAGAGAGAGAGAGAGAGAGAGAGAGGAGAGAGAGAGAGAGAGGAGAGAGAGAGGAGAGAGAGAGAGAGAGGGGGAGCGTAACAGACTCTCAGAGCGGTTTGTGGAATCGGACAAGCTGAGAAATGTACGACGGCTTACTTGTACTAGCGGAACCATAGACATCAACGGGGGCTTCAGCCCCTGCCCTTTTACCCGTCTGTAAAACAACTGCCCTTTTACCTGTCTGTAAAACAACTGCCCTTTTACCCGTCTGTAAAACAACTGCCTTTTACCCGTCTGTAAACAACTGCCTTTTTACCCCGTCTGTAAAACAACTGCCCTTTTCCCTGTCTGTAAAACAACTGCCCTTTTACCCCATCTGTAAAACAATTTCCCTTTTACCCTGTCTGTAAAACAACTGCCCTTTACCCGTCTGTAAAACAACTGCCCTTTTACCCTGTCTGTAAAACAACTGCCCTTTTACCCTGTCTGTAAAACAACTGCCCTTACCCGTCTGTAAAACAACTGCCCTTTTACCCGTCTGTAAAAACAACCTGCCCTTTTACCCCGTCTGTAAAACAACTGCCCTTTTACCCGTCTGTAAAAACAACTGCCCTTTTACCAGTCTGTAAAACAACTGCCCTTTTACCCCGTCTGTAAAACAACTGCCCTTTTACCCTGTCTGTAAAACAACTGCCCTTTTACCCGTCTGTAAAACAACTGCCCTTTTACCCGTCTGTAAAAACAACTGCCCTTTTACCCCGTCTGTAAAACAACTGCCCTTTACCCCGTCTGTAAAACAACTGCCCTTTTACCAGTCTGTAAAACAACTGCCCTTTATACCCCGTCTGTAAAACAACTGCCCTTTTACCCTGTCTGTAAAACAACTGCCCTTTTACCCGTCTGTAAAAACAACTGCCCTTTTACCCGTCTGTAAACAACTGCCCTTTTACCCCATCTGTAAAACAACTGCCCTTTTCTCCGTCTGTAAAACAACTGCCCTCTCCAGACCATGAATGCAGCGTTTACTACATGGTGAAAGCGATGCTAAATGCCCAACTCTCCTTTCCATGCTGGAAGGAAGGAAGGCAGCGTTCAGGAAAATTGCTTTTTTTCCCTCCGAAGTCTCCAGAACTTGAACGCAGCATTTTTGCGTTGAACAAAATGTGTTTATAAATCCATGTCGTTACACCTGCACCCCCCCCCCCCCCCTCCCCCCTCCCCCCCCTCCCCCAGAAGCAAAGATATGAGTTAAAAACATTCGCTGCGGCGAAAGAATATATAATCAGAGATTTGTGCCACACCATTTTTCAACAGCTTAAAGTTTAAAGTAATGGTTAAAAGTGTTTAAAAACACCTATATAAGGTCGACACAGATCCGGTCCAGGCCTGAAGGGGTTAAGATGCTAATCTGACAGAATGAGATGAACACGGGGGGGGGGGGGACTGTGGGGGGGGGGGGGGGGGGGGGGCTCATTGTAGCCCCGACAGAGAGATGATCAATGTCTGCCCAATGCGCCGATCCGCTAGGCCCCGGTATACCTTGAGCCGCGCCGTGCGTTAGAGGACACAGACACACACACACACACACACACACACACACAACACACACACACACACACACACACACACACACACACACACACACGTGTCCTCTGTCAGACAGATAGCGGCCGGCGTATATATTTATATATATAAATATATGCCGTGCTGTTTTATCTCAACTTTCTAAACGGAGAGGCTTTGCATCAAATTAATGCATGCATAGTGTGGTGTGTGTGTGTGTGTGTGTGTGTGTGTGTGTGTGTGTGTGTGTGTGTGCGTGCGCGTCAAATCTAATGCATGCATCACAGCGCTACAGCCCGGTGACCCCGCGACCTCAGCAGAATGGCGCCTATCAGAGGTGTGTGTGTGTGTGTGCTCGTGCCTGTCAGAGAGCCAAATGTTATGCAACGGAGATGACACACTATTAGCTTCTCTATGTGTGTGTGTGTGTGTGTGTGTGTGTGTGCGTGTGTGGTCGAGCGCACACACGGCTGTGTTCTTCTAATACTATAACTAATGCGACCATGTGCTGAGCTGTTGTGTGTGTGTGCGTGCACTGTGTGACCATGTGCTGGGATGTGTGTGTGTGTGAGTACACTGTGTGACCATGTGCTAAGCTGTGTGTGTGTGTGTGCACTGCATGACCATGTGCTAGGGATGTGTGTGTGTGTGTGCGTGCCTGTGTGACCATGTGCTAGGCTGTGTCTGTGTGTGAGTGCACTGCGTGACCATGTGCTGGGATGTGTGTGTGTGTGCACTGCGTGACCATGTGCTAGGATGTGTGTGTGTGTGTGTGCACTGTGTGACCATGTGCTGGGATGTGTGTGTGTGTGCACTGTGTGACCATGTGCTGGGAGTGTGTGTGTGTGTGTGTGTGTGTGCACTGTGTGACTGTCTCTCTCTCTAGTCTAACTATGGTTAAGTGTGAAATCACCTAGTCTCCTATGATCACCTATGATTAATTGAAAAAATCTCTAGTGATTAGTTGCAGATTCGATTGATCGATTACTAAATTAGTTGACAACTAATTAAAAATCAATTCGATTACGATTAATCAATGCATCGTTGCAGCCCTAATTTATTCAGACATGCTCTAGTATGTGAAGAGTGTTATTCTAGACATGCTCTAGTATGTGAAGAGTCTTATTCCAGACATGCTCTAATGAAGAGTCTTATTCTAGACATGCTCTAGTGAAGAGTCCTTATTCTAGACATGCTCTAGTGAAGAGTCTTATTCTAGACATGCTCTAGTATGTGAGAGTCTTATTCCAGACATGCTCTAGTATGGTGAAGAGTCTTATTCTAGACATGCTCTAGTATGTGAAGAGTCTTATTCAGACATGCTCTAGTGAAGAGTCTTATTCTAGACATGCTCTAGTATGTGAAGTCTTATTCTAGACATGCTCTAGTATGTGAAGAGTCTTATTCTAGACATTGCTCTAGTATGTGAAGAGTCTTATTCTAGACATGCTCTAGTATGTGAAGAGTCTTATTCTAGACATGCTCTAGTGAAGAGTCTTGTTCTAGACATGCTCTAGTGAAGTGTCTTATTCTAGACATGCTCTAATGAAGAGTCTTATTCTAGACATGCTCTAGTATGTGAAGAGTCTTATTCTAGACATTGCTCTAGTATGTGAAGAGTCTATTCTAGACATGCTCTAGTATGTGAATAGTCTTATTCTAGACATGCTCTAGTATGTGAAGAGTCTTATGCTAGACATGCTCTAATGAAGAGTCTTATTCTAGAGATGCTCTAGTATGTGCAGAGTCTTATTCCAGACATGCTCTAGTGAAGAGTCTTATTCTAGACATGCTCTAGTATGTGAAGAGTCTTATTCTAGACATGCTCTAGTATGTGAAGAGTCTTATTCCAGACATGCTCTAGTGAAGAGTCTTATTCTAGAGATGCTCTAGTATGTGAAGAGTCTTATTCTAGACATGCTCTAGTATGTGAAGAGTCTTTATTCTAGACATGCTCTAGTATTTGAAGAGTCTTATTCTAGACATGCTCTAGTATGTGAAGAGTCTTATTCTAGACATGCTCTAGTATGTGAAGAGTCTTATCTTAGACATGCTCTAGTATGTGAAGAGTCTTATTCCAGACATGCTCTAGTGAAGAGATGCTCTAATATTATAGATATTCCACAGTTAGGTTCTTGTAGCTTACGTATGATTCAAGTTGACTATTTTTATGTATTCAATGTATTACCATGTGTCCCTCTGGACTAAGAGCGTCTGATAAATGCCTAAATGTAGTGTATTTCAGAGTGTGTGTGTGTGTGTGTGTGTGGGGGGGGGGGGGTTAGAGTGAATGGCGCTGAGATGAGGCGGACTGCTGAATGGACCGTCGGGCGGGCGAGCCTCTCGATAGAAAGCCTCTCTCTCTCTTTGATGCTTTGATATACTTTGATATGTCGACATCAAATGAAACGGACGCACGGGAGAGGGGAAAGAATGAGGACAAGTCAGAAAGACCCCGGTGATGGAGCAGGGGTGTGTGTGTGTGTGTGTGTGTGTGTGTGTGTGTGTGTGTGTGTGTGTGTGTGTGTGTGTGTGTGTGTGTGTGTGTGTGTGTGTGTGTGTGTGTGTGTGGTGTTCTTTGGGGGGCGCAGAGGATCGTGATCTGAGAAGTCAATTGTGTGTGTGTGTGTGGGGGGGGGGGGGGGGGTGTTTGACACAGAGAGAGAGAGAGAGAGAGAGAGAGGACGTCCTATCCACATCCCTTCAGGGCATGTCTCAGATCTGAACTCTCTGCTTCTCCGTGCGGACCCCCCCCCACACACACACACACACACACACACACTGCCCCCATTTAATATGCTATGTGTTCCTGCTAACCCCCCCCCCCCCCCCCCACCGACCCCCCAACATCCCAGAGCGGGACCCCTGCTAAAGGGGGGAGGTATTTTAGCCCAAAGGAGCTGTTTTAGTGTCCAAGTACTGACTGTGTGTGTGTGTGTGTGTGTGTGTGTGTGTGTGTGCGCGCGCTGCGTGTGTGTGTGTGTGTGTGTGTGTGTGTGTGTGTGTGTGTGTGTGTGTGTGTGAGAGAGAGATATGACACGGTGTAATCATACACACATTTGCACACACGTGTTGCAGTGTCCACGCACACACACACACACACACACACACACACACACACACACGTTCCAGTGTCAACTACTGCTGCTCGATTCTTGCTCAAATGAGAATATCAATTCATCATGAAAATATTTATTGTCTTTAGTCTGTAGTTGTTAAACATTACTATAATTATATAAATATGAATTGTCTGTAATTGTTAAACATTACTTTAATTATAAATATGTATTGTCTTTAGTCTGTAGTTGTTAAACATTACTATAATTATATAAATATGTATTGTCTTTAGTCTGTAGTTCGCTGAACAACATTACTACATTAATTATATATAAATATTAGGGCCGGGACTAATTGCGATTAATCTAAATTAATCG
>NC_139712.1:13431195-13581986 GCF_964188405.1 Protomyctophum parallelum | reverse complement strand
AGACCAGGACTCTCCTGGTGAGACCAGGACTCACCAGTCTCTCCTGGTCTTTGTCTTTCAGCACATCAACAACGACCACATCCACGGGGAGAAGAAGGAGTTTGTGTGTCGTTGGGACGAGTGTTCCCGGGAACAGAAACCCTTCAAGGCTCAGTACATGTTGGTGGTTCACATGAGGAGACACACCGGGGAGAAACCTCACAAATGTACCGTGAGTACCACCGCACGCATACACACACACACACACACACACACACACACACACACACACACACACACCGGGGAGAAACCACACAAATGTACCGTGAGTATTCCCTGACCCTAACCGTGACCCTAACCGTTGTAACGGTCTGATATTTCTATCACAGTTACTAAAATCACGAGGTAGTAATGATCCTCCTTTAAAGATAAAATTGATAAGTTTCAACCAGGTAGCATGCAATGTAAACCACTGACTCCAACACAGAAATACGTCTGAGATAAATGCAATATAATCTCATTGACAATCAGTTACATAGAAGTCATGACAGGTTAAATATTGTCCGTATATGTCTGAACCGCACGCACCGGGCCTCTCACGCACGCACGCTCTATTGTTACTGTTCGTATCGTCCCATGAAACATCCACGCGTCTCCCTGACGCTCCAACCCCAAATAATAACGTTAATCCAAACGTAGTGATCCCCGAACATAAACAAATCCAACGGTAAACCCACGGTCCTCCAAACGGACAAGCAGCATTCCTCGCTGGGCACAAACAGTCAGACAAACAGAACTCTCACCGGAGCAGATGACGGTGAATATTTTAAGCCATGCTCTTTTAAATGACACTTTAAAATAAATCCTTAGTGAATATTATGTGGCAGTGCTACACCGTGCCCTAACCGTGACCCTAACCGTGACCCTGACGCTACCACAATAGAGCGTCGCAGTCCCGCCCCCTTTCATGACGACGAGAGACCTGGAAATAGTTTCCAATGCATTTTTTCTCACAGACATTTCAAAACTTATTCATTTAAAGACCCTCTAAGCGTCGTACAGAGCCAACAAACACAATATTGTGGACCAAACTAATAATTACAAAGAAGAAAAACAACAAAAAAAGTGTTGTAACCTGCCGTTTTATCCTTCTTTCTAATTATTTGTTCATTTGTTGTCATGATTTGTCACGACAAGAGTTGTCTTTGTCCGCGGCGTAAACGTCTTTAAATAAATACTTTCTGACGGGCGGGTGTCCCGCCTCCTTTCATGACGACGAGAGACCTGGAAAATAATTCCCCGTTCATTTTCATAAAGTATTTATTTAAAGACGTTTACGCCGCGGACAAAGACAACTGGAGTTGTGACAGACAAACAAACACAACAATGACAACAAACACAATGTTTTGGGCCGAACAAATAATTAAATCCCATTGACATATATGGGATTTGCAGTAAGTGATGTCACTTACTGCCGGCAAATCAGAGCACCTGTTTGAGCCAGAAAACGCCAGATCACAGAAAATCTACTGAATGTTAAAAGTTCATGTTTTTTGGGTGCAATTGAGATTAGAAAACCTAAAAAAAACAAGAACAATTCCAAAACCTTTTTTTTTATGTCACAATCCCTTTAAATACTTAATTAAAAGTCTATGAGGAAAATGAACGGTGAATTATTTTCCAGGTCTCTCGTCGTCATGAAAGGGGGCGGGACTGCGCCGCTCTATACATGCTGGCTGAGCCAAGGCCTGCTCTCTCCTAATCATGCCTTAGTTTGGTCCTCCTGGCTGCAGTTTGAGGACTGTTTTGTGTCTCCTACTGCAGTTTGAGGACTGTTTTGTGTCTCCTACTGCAGTTTGAGGACTGTTTTGTGTCTCCTACTGCAGTTTGAGGACTGTTTTGTGTCTCCTACTGCAGTTTGAGGACTGTTATGTGTCTCCTACTGCAGTTTGAGGACTGTGTTATGTGTCTCTGGCTGCAGTTTGAGGACTGTGTTTTGTGTCTCCTACTGCAGTTTGAGGGCTGTGTTTTGTGTCTCCTACTGCAGTTTGAGGGCTGTGTTTTGTGTCTCCTACTGCAGTTTGAGGGCTGTGTTTTGTGTCTCCTGCTGCAGTTTGAGGGCTGTGTTTTGTGTCTCCTACTGCAGTTTGAGGACTGTGTTTTGTGTCTCCTACTGCAGTTTGAGAACTGTGTTTTGTGTCTCCTACTGCAGTTTGAGGGCTGTGCGAAGGCCTACTCTCGCCTGGAGAACCTAAAGACTCACCTCCGCTCTCACACGGGGGAGAAGCCGTACGTCTGCGAGCACGAGGGATGCAACAAGGCCTTCTCCAACGCCTCGGACCGCGCCAAGCACCAGAACCGCACACACTCCAACGAGGTGCACGCACGCACGTGCACACACACACACACACACACACACACACACACACACACACACACACAATATTTCACAAATATTTGGGACATTTTGTGTACACTGCATATTATTATTATTATTATTATTATTATTATTATTATTATTATTATTATTATTATTAACCCATTCTGACCTGAGATCAGATTCTAAAATGTTCTTCTACATCCTGACAGTTTTCTATAAAAAGCTATGTTTCTATGTCAGTCGTTCTTCGATCTTTAAAAAAATAGCAGATCTACAAGCTCATAGCGCGCCACCGAGTGGCGCGCTATGAGCTTGTAGATCTGCTATTTTGCAATAGCTATAAAGCATAACACAGTGCTAACACCAAAAGGGGTTCCCGCCGAGAATGGGTTAAAGTGTCGTTCCCCCTCTGCGTCTCCAGAAGTATTATTATCATCATTATCATTATCATTATCATTATCATTATCATTATCATTATTATTATTATTATTATTATTATTATAATTATGATGATTATTAAAGTGTCGTCCCCCTCTGCGTCTCCAGAAGCCGTACGTGTGTAAGATCCCCGGGTGCACTAAGCGCTACACCGACCCCAGCTCGCTGCGGAAGCACGTGAAGACGGTGCACGGGCCCGAGGCGCACGTCACCAAGAAGCAGCGCGGCGACTACCCGCGGGGGCCCCCCAACCAGGGCCCCGGGGGACCCCGGGGGTCCCCGGGGGGCCAGCAGCCCCCCCTCGGGGGCTACGCGGAGCAGAGGGAGTACAACCACGCTACCTCCAAACAGGACGCCTGTTTACAGGTCAAGTCCATCAAGACAGAGAAACCCATGGTGAGTTTATATCTGTTATTAACTATTACTAACTAACTAACTAACTAACTACTATTACTAACCATCAAGACAGAGACACCGGGGCACAGTTGGTAGTGCTGTCGCCTCACAGCTAGAAGGTCCTGGGTTCGATTCCCGCTCGGGACGCTGTGGGCGCTGGCGGTGTGTTTCCTCCTCCGCGTCATCAGTGCCCATACCCGAAGGCGGGGTTGGCGAAAGGGCCTTTCTGTGTGGAGTTTGCATGTTCTCCCCGTGTCCCCTAGGGTAGGTACCCTCACATGTTCTCCCCGTGTCCCCTAGGGTAGGTACCCTTACATGTTCTCCCCGTGTCCCCTAGGGTAGGTACCCTCACAAAAACATGCAGTAATCCTGGTCTCTAAACTGCCTCCCCCTGGCCAGCCGGGGCGCCTGATGGAGGGGAAAGGAACTGGTTGGAATAACGTGTTCCTTCCACGCGCTACGTCCAACCAGGGAAACTCCCCCTGTCAGGTGTAAAGGAACTAAAGCAACTTGGACACTTAGGCATGAAGGAAGCAGGAGTTCAAGTCCGTTGCTCTCCCCTTGTCCCCCATATATGGGGACTAGGTTGGTGGAGGGTGTGTAGAGCCCAGGATCACATTAGATGATTGACACAGGGGTGAAAAATGGGTTACAAAATCGTGGGATAAAAATTATTAAAAAAAAAAAGACAGAGAAACCCATGGTGAGTTAACTATTAACTATTACTAACTAACTACTATTACTAACCATCAAGACAGAGAGAAACCCATGGTGAGAAGCGTTAATATTCTAAACGAGATGATTGGTTAAGTCAGACATTAGGACCGAACATCCGGTCAGTGAAGAAGGACGTCCTGGCTCTCCTACGGGCGTAATGATGAAGACGTGTGGACTCGTCCTCGGCATCATAAGTGTTAACATCCATACTTGATCACACAGTCTAAATCCCAGTTTCAACCCTCTTCATGTCAGGGTCCATTATTGTATTTATCCGTCATTTATACAGTGATATTGAGTCCTCCTTCTAACCAGTCCATGTCTCTTCTCCTCAACGCTGCCTTCCTGTCTTTCTAAGGACAGTGGGTGATCAGGTGAGACGTTGTTACATCATCAACCATCAGATCCCATCGCAACGCTCCGCTCGCCCAATCACAGCACATCGTGTCTTAAAACCATCAGATCCGCTCCTCCAATCACAGCACATCGTGTGTTAAAACCATCAGATCTGCTCGTCCAATCACAGCACATCATGTTTTTTACCAGTGAACCTCAACTCTTCACTCTCATCACATCATGATGTCATTATTATTCATTTATTTATTGATGATGAGGATGTGGGGCAGCGGTTAAAGTGCTGCCAACTCAGCTCAGCGGAGGCCGGGGGTTCGAATCCACACCGTGGTGCGGTTGGCAAAGGCTGGGGGGCGGAGCCTGTCAGTGGGGAGTGTCTTGCGGGAGCTCTCGAGGCATCTGGTTTGGAAGCCTCTCAGGCGTCTCCCTAGGGAGGTCCCACTGGGAGGAGACCCCTTGGCAAACCAAGGATGAGTTGGAGGGATTCCATCGACTCACTGGCCTTGGAACGCCTCAGGATCCATCATGGAGGAAGTCACTATAATGTTGCTCTGGAGAGGGAAGTCTGGAACACTATGGTGCAGCTGTTGCCCCCGCGACCCGACTACGGATAAGCGGTTGAAGATGGATGGATAATAAAGTGAAGTAAAGTACGAAGGCTCTACATCCTCTCGGTATCGTGTTCTCAGTTCAGCCACTTTGTTAATTAAAGGCAGTACTGTAAAACGCTCATCAATCACACACTTAAAAACAAAGAACGATTTGTCAAACAGAAAAAGGATGATAAGACCTAAAGGTTCTTTCTGTCTTTCGGGAGTTTCCAAGGAAAACAGACGGTGTGTGATTCATCCTGGACGAGCCAATAGGAAGGTCCATGAGCTGTCACATGGTGTTGTCATCCTGGACGTATACCAATAGGAAGGTCCATGAGCTGTCACATGGTGTTGTCATCCTGGACGTACCAATAGGAAGGTCCATGAGCTGTCACATGGTGTTGTCATCCTGGACGTATACCAATAGGAAGGTTCATGAGAGTCACATGGTGTTGTCATCCTGGACGTACCAATAGGAAGGTCCATGAGCTGTCACATGGTGTTGTCATCCTGGACGTATACCAATAGGAAGGTTCATGAGAGTCACATGGTGTTGTCATCCTGGACGTATACCAATAGGAAGGTTCATGAGAGTCACATGGTGTTGTCATCCTGGACGTACCAATAGGAAGGTTCATGAGAGTCACATGGTGAATTAATGAGCATCCATGGTCGTTCACACAGTGGTGTGAACGATTCTTTTTGGTGTGAACGATTCTTTTTGGTGTGAACGATTATGTTTGTTGTGTTCACAGCATGTCCCAAAACGCCTTCCATTGTGTCGTTTTGTAACATATATTTTCAGATTGTAGCACATTGTGTTCGTGAAGTGCATCCTATTGTTCATGTTTCTCATACAGTTTTGTCTTTCCCTCCCTCTCTCCCTCCCTCCCCCTACCTCTCTCCCTCCCCCTACCTCTCTCCCTCTCCCTCTCCCTCTCCCTCTCCCTCTCCCTCTCCCTCTCCCTCTCCCTCCCTCTCTCCCTCTCCCTCTCCCTCCCTCTCTCCCTCTCTCTCCCTCTCCCTCTCTCTCTCCCCCTCCCCCCCAGACGTCTCAGCCAAGCCCTAGCGGTCAGTCTTCATGCAGCAGTGACCAGTCCCCAGTCAGCCTCTATCCCGTCAGCCGTGGAGTCCAGCATGCTGTGATTGGAGGAGGAGGAGGAGGAGGGGAGGGGCTAGCGGAGGAGGAGGAGGAGGATGACGAAGACTACGGAGGAGGAGGAGAGGAGGAAGAGGAGGAGGATGAGGAGGAGGAGGAGGGGGAGGAGCCCTCGCCCCTCATCATGGACTCTACGGTCTCCACGGCGACGCTGACCCTGGCGGCGCGGCGGCGCGGCGCTCTGGGCCGCCCGCCGCGCTGGATGGAGACCCTGAAGATGGAGAGGCTGAGGCAGGTCAACGGGGGGCCGCAGCCCCCCGGGCCAACGCCCCCCAAAACCTCCACCCTGCTGCCCTGCATCCTGGCCAAGGGTAAGACCCCAAACCCCCCAAAACCCCCCACGCCCCCCAAACCCCCCAAAACCTCCACCCTGCTGCCCTGCATCCTGGCCAAGGGAAAGACCCCAAACCCCCTAAAACCTCCACCCTGCTGCCCTGCATCCTGGCCAAGGGTAAGACCCCAAACCCCCCAAAACCCCCCACGCCCCCCAAACCCCCCAAAACCTCCACCCTGCTGCCCTGCATCCTGGCCAAGGGTAAGCCCCCAAACCCCCCAAAACCTCCACCCTGCTGCCCTGCATCCTGGCCAAGGGTAAGACCCCAAACCCCCCAAAACCCCCCTAAACCCCAAACCCCCCAAAACCTCCACCCTGCTGCCCTGCATCCTGGCCAAGGGTAAGACCCCAAACCCTCTAAACCCCCCTAAACCTCCACCCTGCTGCCCTGCATCCTGGCCAAGGGTAAGACCCCAAACCCCCTAAACCCCCCTAAACCTCCACCCTGCTGCCCTGCATCCTGGCCAAGGGTAAGACCCCAAACCCTCTAAACCCCCCTAAACCTCCACCCTGCTGCCCTGCATCCTGGCCAAGGGTAAGACCCCAAACCCCAAAACCTGACAGAGACCAACGATATGGAATAAAACTCTTACATTTTACGGGTTAAGACATATCGATAATTTGAGCCGTACAGATTACATTACTATTATTATTATTATTATTATTATTGTTATTATCTCCACCAGGCCGAAGGCACGGGGAGAGAGTATGTTTTGCACTCCGTCCGTCCGTCCGTCCGTCCGTGTGTGAACCGCTAATCTCCAGCACCGTTAATCTGCTCGATGCCAAATGTGATCACCTGTCATGTGATCAAGACGGGTTTGTTTGATTTCTCATAATCCACCCTCATTGGCTACGATTGGCTTCTAAACCTTTCAGGAGTAGGCCCGCTTTGTACCCGTTTTGTACAAATCGCCACAACTCCTCAACGCAGCGTCCGATTGCGGTGGAACTGTGCATGCATATTCCCACTATAGGCTTTGGAAGAAATGCCACTTGACAGTTTTCAAATCACCCTCATGGTGGCGCTATACAACAGGCCAAGCCGCGTCACACACACACACACACACACACACACACACACACACACACACAACACACACTCCTATCCTCCTGGTTCTTATTCTAACTCGTCTCTCTCCCTACAGGGACCAGCCTGGGCCGGTCCTGGGGGGCCCCTCCCCCTCTCCCTCTCCCTCCTGAAGGGGGCAGCACTGAGCTGACGGTGCTCAGCAGCCTCCTCCTGCTGCGCGAGCGGCGCGACAGCAGCGGCAGCAACGCTAGCTCCGCCTACCTGAGCAGCAGCCGCCGCTCCTCGGGCATCTCGCCGTGCTTCTCCTCGCGCCGCTCCAGCCAGGCGTCCAATCAGGGAGGAGGGGGGGGAGGAGGGGGAGGAGGAGGGGTCGAAGGCCACGCCCACTATAACCACGCCCACCACCGCCGCCTGCACAACCTGAGCTCCAGCGACTCGTACGACCCGATCTCCACCGACGCCTCACGGCGCTCCAGCGAGGCCAGCCAGTGCGGGGGGGGCGGGGTCACGGCGGGGGGGTTGGGAGGAGGAGGAGGAGGGGGGGGCTGGGGCGGTGGAGGAGGGGGAGGGGCCGGGGGAGGGGCCGGGGCGTTCGGCTCCCGGGGGATGCTCAACCTCACGCCGGCGCAGCACTACGCGCTGAAGGCGCGCTACGCGGCGGCCACCGGCGGGCCCCCGCCCACCCCGCTGCCAAATATGGTCACGGCGACGAAGACCCCCCCCCGCATGGAGGTCCTGATGGACGAGGAGCTGTCGCTGCCCCCGCTGGTACGGCCGCGCCGCTGCAGCGACGGCAGCGCCGCCAACGCGGCGGGGGGCTACGCCACCAGGAGGAGGGTCTTCTACCCCGGGGAGGGGCCGGGGGGGGGGCCCGCGGCGGACCGGAGGAGGGCCAGCGACCCGGTGAGGACCGCCGGCCACCTGGGCCACCACGCCCCCTGGGCCCCGCCCGGGGCCGCGGTGCAGCGCTACAACAGCCTCAACGACCTCCACCCTCTGCCTCCTCTGTCCACCAGGGGGCAGCAGCAGCGCCCCCCGGTGGCCTTCAGCCTGCAGAACTACATGACACGCCCCACAGAGAGAGGGGGAGGGGCCTCCATCATGGAGCACTCGCCTCTGTCGGTCGCCGTCGGGGGCGACGACGAGGACATGATGCTGCCCGACGACCTGATCCAGTACCTGCGCTGCTCCTCCCAGCACCAGGAGCATCAGTCCTCCCAGCACCAGGAGCTTCAGTCCTCCCAGCACCAGGAGCATCAGTCCTCCCAGCACCAGGAGCATCAGTCCTCCCAGCACCAGGAGCTTCAGGGGCTCCAGGAGGAGGAAGGCTTCTACCACCTCCGGGCCCAGGGAGGAGGAGGAGGAGGATGCGAGGACGTCGGGGGGCTGTTCCCCCCCGGGCAGCAGGGGGGCAGCAGAGAGCTGTTCCCCCCCGGGCAGCAGGGGGGCAGCAGAGAGCTGCCCATCCAGTGGAACGAGGTGAGCTCCGGGAGCGGTGGTGGTGCCCCCCCTCTTCCCCCTCCTCCCCCCTCCCCCCCCCGCGCTGCGCGGAGGAGGAGGAGGGGGGCGGTGGCCGTCGGGCGCGGCCGCCGTGCCTTTCGGCAGGTTCGGGAACATGGTGGTGCAGCAGCAGGGGGCCTTCCCGCCCCTCCCCCTCCTCCCACTCCGGGAGGACTTCCAGACGTGCCACGGCGTCAACGGCGGCGTGAAGCTGGAGGACTGTGACGCTAACGCTAACGCTAACCCCTCCTGCATGGAGACAAGACGCAGCAGGCTGCCAGACTTCTCCCACATCGGCACGGGGCCTCCTCCTCCTCCTCATCCTCCTCAGGGCTACGGGGGCCAGCAGAACTCCCACAATGCACCTCCGAGTCACAGCAGTACCTCCTCTCGCCACACGGGGGCCGACCTGCTCCTCGGCAGGGCTCCGGGGGTCCCCGGCGGTCCCCTCCTCTTCTCCCAGGGCGGTCGTCACGGCCACGCTCCCCACCAGGCCCTCCAGCCCGCCCCTTGCCCACCCGAGGCGGCCGGCAGTAGCGGCGGCTACTACAGGACTCCGGCTAGGAGTCAGCGCTACCTCCTCGGTCAGCAGGAGAGGCCCGGCGGCGTCGGTGACGCCATCGCAGAGATCGGCCTCGGTCAGACCGCCTGCTTCCCCCAGACCGCCACCGCCGCGCTGAAGACGGAGGCCTCGGAGGAGCAGAGCTTCGGCTTTGAGCCTCCAGGAGGAGCGAACAACTCCACCAAGACCTCCTCCTCCTCCTCATCCTCCTCCTCGTTCCCCAGCCTGGAGGAGCAGCAGTGCCTCCTGCTGGACTCCATGGCCGTAGAGGAGGAGGAGTCCGCGGGGGGAATCCTGCTCTCATCCGGCTCGGAGGACCACCAGGGGCGAGTCCTGCTCTCATCATCCGGCTCAGAGGACCACCGGGTGAGCAGCACAGTGGAGGTGGTGAGCCTGGACTTTGGGGCCATGCTGGTGGAGGACCAGGGCTACGAGCGGGGCTACGGCCTGGGGGAGGACCAGGGCTACGGGCGGGGCTACGGCCTGGGGGAGGAGGACCAGGCCTACGGGCGGGGCTACGGCCTGGTGGAGGACCAAGGCAGCCTGCTGTCGGGGGCCATCAGTCCCTCCGTCTTCCAGGGTCTGTCCACCAGGACGTCGTCTAGGCTGACCACGCCCCGCGGAGGCTCCGCCTCCTTCCCGCCGGGACACAACAACATGGCCGTCGGAGACATGAGCTCGCTGCTGAGCACGCTGGCGGAGGAGAGCAAGTTCCTGGCTGCCATGCAGTAGCACCTCTCTCTCTCTCTCTCTCTCTCTCTCTCTCTCTCCTCCCAAATGAAAACGTCTTAAAAGGAAGAGTAAAAACTCTGGTGTATGTGAAGAAAAATAAAGCGACGGATCCAAAAGGAAAACACTTAAGAAGATGTGATGTGTGTGATGTACGTTAAAATACGTGTTCAACAAGGAAGAGGTTAAAAATGCCAAACAGATTTCTTTTCTACAAAAAAAAAAAAGTGTCATCCGGGTTAAGAGGGAAAAAAAGAGCGAAAAAAGGGATGTCTAAAACATGTATAAATAGTTATGTTCCATTTTGGGAATGAAGGCTGTTTTTTGGAAGCCCTTCATTTTTTTGTATTACTATGTGACGGTGAGCGAAAACAAACCTCACTGCTTTGAAACAGTATTCTGTGTATTTGTCACCGTTTTATTATTTTCTTTGCTGTACACACTGTTGGTATAAAATAAACGCATGTATTTGAGGTCCAACATAAACACTGTCTTTTATAAGTGCATATTTAGACGATATGTTTAATCGGTACTAGTCGCTACCAAAGCGACCTCGCATTCCATTCTCACTGCAGCCGGTGAGAAAATGTGTGAGTTTAGCGACATATCTTTATTACACCATAGTTTCTTGTTTTTTTTGTTTTTTTATGAGCGATATTATCGTCATTTTCTTTTTGTACGTTATATTTTTGTATTGTTTAGGCGACTCTAAATCTTAATGTGCTTCTATCAAAGTCTTATCAAAGTCTTATCAAAGTCTTACCAAGTAGTGTGTTTGTTAATTGAGTATACAGTATTATGGTATTGTCCTCTGTATAAAAAAATTAAATACAAATAAACATTAAAATAAAAAAGGACCACACTGAAAAGTCTTAGAAAAGTCTTAGAATTCGCCATAAACACTAGGGCTCTATTGTCCTCCCTGCTAAAGGCATTATAAACTACATGCTAAAGCCATTATCCCTACAATACTTTTTTTTTCTTTTTTAACTTTTTTGAAAGTCATTTTGTAATAGTTCAACCACCCGATCTACATCTACACGTTGTGAGCTTGTAGATCGGCTGTTTGAACTATTCAAAAATGTTTAACAAAATAGTAAAAGATAATAAAGAAAAAAAGGCCTATAGTTTAGGGATAAGGGGTTTAGCAGTAGTTTAAGGATAAGGGGTTTAGCAGTAGTTTAAGATAAGGGCTTTAGCAGTAGTTTAAGGATAAGAGGTTTAGCAGTAGTTTAAGGATAAGAGGTTTAGCAGTAGTTTAAGATAAGGGCTTTAGCATGGACGAGGATAGAGCCTGTAGTATTCTGGTTAAATTCACATAAGCAACACTTAGCGTTCTAGTGGATATCTAAATGGATACATTTAGTTGTAGTGGTAACTTAACAAGGTACTCGCAGACCTGTGTACATAACAATGTGGTTTTTATATTCTGTGTAAGGGAAAAAAAAGAAAATGAAATAAATCTGATTATTATTTCAGATTGCACGGTCGTTCGGAGGTGGTGATGTGAAACGGACGTAAAAAGGGTCCCATATGGTGCTTTATGTAATGTATCTACAAATAGATATTCCAATGGTTCATGCGCTTTGTTTTTATACATATTATCTGTTACTCTCATGATGATGATGATGGTATGAAATGTTATTTGTTTTGTTTTGTTTTGTTTAGGAAATCCGTTTAATTTCCTCCAAAGCTCTTACAGATTGTGTACCGACTGCCACAAAGTATTGCCGTGACTTTGTCAACAGTGTTAGCGTTAGCATTGCCTTGTTTTGCGGTCCCGCGTAACTCACTGCGACGCACAGAACTTTGAATAGTTTACCTAAATGAGGTACAAAACAATATCGTATTGAATAGTTTACCTAAATGAGGTACAAAACAATATCGTATTGAATAGTTTACCTAAATGAGGTACAAAACAATATCGTATTGAATAGTTTATCTAAATGAGGTACAAAACAATATCGTATTGAATAGTTTATCTAAATGAGGTACAAAACAATATCGTATTGAATAGTTTACCTAAATGAGGTACAAAACAATATCGTATTGAATAGTTTACCTAAATGAGGTACAGAACAATATCGTATTGAATAGTTTACCTAAATGAGGTACAAAAAATATCGTATTGTTATTTTTATTTTGTTGTTGTTTTTGGTACTTTTGTCATTTTTGCTAGCTGTGCTTCAAAAGGTTTTTTTTTTTTTTAAACAAAAAGTAGAACTCATTTCCTTTTGAAAGGGAAGGAAATGAAGGTGGAGGAATGTGCCTTATGTCTGCCTGTCTGTCGGAGGGGGAAAAAGAGAAAGATCACTGCCAATCTTCCATCGTTAACTGTAAAAGAAATATATAATAATAATTCAAAAAAATAAAAGAAAAATCATGTTAAGTGTCTTGTGAGGCCTGAAAGGGAAGGGGGGGGGGGGGGGGGGGGTGGGGGGTAATCACAGAACATTTATATAAAGCAATGAATGGAAATTAAAACCGGATCGACAGAAAGCATCCTATACCTTGTTTTTTCATGTTATATTTGCCCCTCTTATATATAAATATATAAATAAATATAATTCTATGTAAATACCTTTAGTCTTTCTGTAGACTTAGCAGAGAGGGTTCCACGGGGCTCTGGTCGTCGAGGCCTTTGCTCTTTTATAACTGACTACGACATGTTTGTATGGTTTTAATAATAAAAAAAAGAAAAATACAAAGACTCTGACTGTGCTTGTTCATGTGTGCTTCCTTTTCATTTTCCTTTTAAAATTTAGAACGGATTATAAAATGTCGTACAAATTTTCCTTCGTGATATATCTGTTAGTTTAACGGTTTGACTCAGCCACCGAGATTGGAGCATGTGCGCTCTTTCATTTTATTCTGAGCGGTACAAAATCTGCCAAAAGGATAAAAACCAGACAAATACTTAATTTACATCATTGTCCTCCATAACATTTAGCACAAATATACACTTCTATGAAGAAGAAAAAAAGAAAAGGAAATAGTTGAGGGGAAGCCTCAATTAATTTATTTTAGAAATACCCTTTTCTCTCGAGGTGAAGTGCAGGCCTATATACTAGTAATTTCATTTAGCCACTGTTCAAATGCCGTTTCTCCAGTGTGTCAAATATTTAAAAAAGAAAATTGTCGTATTAAATCGGACCATAATTATGAGAGAAGTTGTCGCTGTGCTCTCGTCAACATAGAAATGGATGCTGACATTCCCCAGAATAATTATTACAGGTTCGTATATGCTTTAATAATTTGATCAAATGTAGGAAGCTCTGCTTGGTTTGAATTCGACGATCGTTCTATTAAAAGTGACCAGGGTGAAGCCACTGTAGAATAGATCTTATATATGTTAAATATATAGTTATAACATCTATATTGAATCTATAATATCAATGTTATATAATATATAACATCTATATTATATAGATGTTATATATTTATATATAGTTCTATTAAAATTCACCAGGGTGAAGACACTGTAGAATAGATCTTATAGATGTTAAATATATAGTTATATAACATCTATATAGCATCTATAATATAGATGTTATATAATATATAACATCTATATTATAGATGTTATATATTTATATATAGTTCTATTAAAATTGACCAGGGTGAAGACACTGTAGGAATAGATATCTTGTTCTGATCGAGTCCATTTCTACCCAACACAATCTAAAATATATGAACCAGGTGATTGATTGATTGATTCAAATATCTATGCAGAATTACACTACATTTCAAGCACAACTCAATACAAAGACTGTTAACTGTGAGTGGACGACCCAATTAAGCATTACACTTGTTTACAACAGGGTCCACCATGTTCAATTCATCAATTGAACATGGTGGTGGTGATGTCTGATGCTTTTAAATTATCAACGCTAGTAAAGCACTGGGTTATAGTTTATAATGCTGTGTTTATGTTAAACTGATATTAATTCCTCTCATCAAAACTGTAAATAGTTTATTTCAACTCTGGTCTGAGGGTACTCTTGGAGCATAGCTAGGCTTGTGTTGCCCTCTGCTGGTCATTGTGAGACATTACAATTATATTGGAATACAGCTGGGGTCTGCAACCTTTTTAAATTAAGTGATTTTATTTATTTTTTATGTCTAGCCTCTACTCACTTCACACGGGTGTGATTTTTTAATTTTCTATCTAGATATTCTCCCAGACCTAAATGGTAAATGGTGCATTTATATAGCACCTTTATCCAAGGCACTTTACATAGATGTGTGCATTACATTCACCCATTCAAACATTTACATTTGTCTGTCTGTCTGTCTGTCTGTCTGTCTGTCTGTCTGTCTGTCTAAAGTGAATATTTGTATGTCATGTCTTTAAATTGAAAATGGAGGACTTGATTGATGGATTGATTTTAACAGTTTGTAGAATGGGTACAGTTCAAATGAAAGTACAGGTCAACACAAAATCTGCTACGAGGATAAAAAGTGAATGGTCAGCTAGAATCTAGCTTGTTTACTTATGAATTACATTGTTTCTGCACTTTGGTGTTTAAACTTTAGTGTTCCTACTTCATCTAGTGTTAACTCTAAACAACTATCCTTTCTCCCTCCCTCTCCCCTCTCTCTCTCTCTCTCCCTCCCTCTCCCTCCCTCTCTCTCTCTCTCTCTCTCTCTGCAATTTAAATGAAGGTGAAGTAAAACTGAATGAAAACAGGCCAGTTCTCCTCTGACCTCTACTACAGTTTGTTGTATTGACCTTTGACCTCTACTACAGTGTGTTGTATTGACCTTTGACCTCTACTACAGTTTGTTGTTGTTGTATTGACCTCTGACCTCTACTATAGTTTGTTGTATTGACCTTTGACCTCTACTACAGTGTGTTGTATTGACCTTTGACCTCTACTACAGTGTGTTGCATTGACCTCTGACCTCTACTACAGTGTGTTGTATTGACCTCTGAGCTCTACCTTCCTACACACATTCTCACTGTTCAATCAATCAATTCTGATCCAACACAGACCCCTGGTGGACCAGAAGTGAACTTCAGGGAACACAATTCAATTAAATTCAAAGGAGCTTTATTGGCATGAGAAAAAGTGTCAAAATATGTTAAAAACTGTTGGACATACATCGTTTTATACATGTTTTTCAGCTATGACTACGGTTATACTCATTGATTGATTGATTGATTGATCGATTGATTGAATTGCAGCCGTCCGTAGGTGTCCTTTGAGGGCGGTTTTGAAGGAGTCAAGGGATTCACATGTCTTAATGACTGTTGGTAGGGCGTTCCACATTTTGGTGGCATAAGGATAGAAAATAATTTAGCCCCTTGTTTGTTGCCGAATATGGGTTGCACTCAGGTATGACTCTATGGAGTACAGGGTATAAAGCTTTTTTGAAACAAATAACAGCAAAAACTAATGCAGTCACTTCCTCTTGCTGCGAGAGTGAGGTCTAGCCAACACCAACTCGGGATTCCTGGATCGCTGCCCTCCACAAATTCCTATCCAACATCAGATTCTTGAGCTCTGCAGTGTTGTCAGCCAAGATGTCGCGCCGCAGCACGTCTACATAGGTGGTACGCTTCTTTCCCCTCCTGGCTTTGCCCTGGGTTGGCTCCCATAGGGTCAATTTACTTGCCTCAAGTTCTGGGTGCCTGACGCAGTGCCCTGCCAGCCTCATCTTTCTCTCTCTGACTTTGTCCGTGACGCGTGGTAGGTCCCCATAGAGGTCCACATTTCTGATGCGGTCCGTCCATGTGACACCTAGTGCCATTCGTAGCATTCTTGTGTAGACTCCATCCAGGGCTTTTTCCTGTTGTACTGTGAGGGTCCATGTCTCGGCCCATACAGCAGTACTGACTCCACAGTAGCTATGAACAGCCGCCTCTTAAGGTCTTCTCCCATGCCTGATTTCCACACTCTCCTCATCCCGTGCAAGGCTTTCCAGGCAAGTGCTCTCCGAACCTTCAGATCCTGTTCAGTTGAGGCAGTCCAGGCCCCGAGGTACTTGAAGTCCTCGACTTGCTCGAGCACCGTCCCGTCTGCAGTGGCAATGGTTTTGTCCTTGGTGTTAACTGTCATTACCTTTGTTTTCTTGGCATTGAGCTTGAGGCCGATCTTCCTGCACTCCTTTTCTACTGCCAGTAGTAGCTCCGTTCCTTTCTCGACTGTGTCCGAGATTAGGGTGATGTCGTCTGCGTAGTCGAGGTCAGTGACCATGATGGGGTGTACTCGCCTTGACTTCCTCGGGACCAGAGTGAACCCCAGCGCCTCCTCTCTGCCATTGATTGCAAGTCTCAGTGCATAGTCCATCACTACAACGAACAGGAAGGGGGCAAGAGTGTAGGACACCTGCAAGAATTTCAAATTCTTTGGTGTCACGGTCACCGTCGCAGGTTTGGACCTTCACTCGAGTCTGGCTGTAGCTTGACTCTATCATCTGGACCAACTTTTCTGGTACTCCGTAGGCACGTAGAATTTCCTGCGGTGGATGGTGTCGAAAGCCTTTTGGAAGTCAATGAATGTGATCACCGCCGACAGGTTGCGCTCCCTTACCCCTTCCAATATCCTCCTCAGTGCCAGTATCTGCCCGACTGTTGTTCGTTCCGGGCGGAAGCCATTCTGTGAGTTTCTCAGTAGAGGGTCTAAGATTGGTCTAAGACGATTGAGGATCATCCTGTTAGCGGTCTTGGCAACTTGTGAGCTCAGGCTGATGCCACGGTAGTTGTCCGTCTTGGTGAGGTCACCTGACTTTGGTACTGGAACGATGTTCATTGTGCGCCATAGCTCCGGCTGCTCTCCAGACATGTGTGCTTTGTTGATGAAATCTAGCACCACCTCGTCTATGGGCACGTATTTCAGAACCTCTGGTGTCAATCCATCCTCCCCACAGCTCTTGCCGCACTTGATCGTAGCCTTGGCCTTCTGGTACTCATCCATGGTGAATGGTCCATCTGGAATGGGAAGGTCATGGAAGACAGGGGCTATCAGAAAATGATAACCGAATACAAGGAGTTCGGATTAATAGAACGGCAGCCAAGGTGTCCGCATACGCGGACGATGTAACTGCCTTTATAAAATCGCAGAGAGAACTTGATTTTGTTAGAGAACACTTTCACCTCTATGAGCAGGTCGCGGGGGCCAAGCTAAACGAGACCAAAACGGAATGCATTTGGATAGGAGAGGAGGATCGGAGGCCGGCCCTGCTCATGGAGGTGAAAGAGGAAATGAAGATTCTTGGCATTTTCTTTGCTAATAGGGACTGTGCTAAAAATAATTGGGACAGAAAATAAACTGAAATACATGCCGAAGTTGAAAAATGGAAAGTTAGGGACACAACTTATAAATCGAGAATAGGGATTGTAAAAACATTTATTTTATCAAAGTTATTGTTCCTGGCCACCATTTTTCCGCCACCTGAGAAGTGCATAACAAGAATTAATAGGATGTGTGTACGTTTGATTTGGGGAAACAACCGGGAGGTTACCAAAAGGATTTTTATGTTTAAAAGTGTCAAAGAGGGAGGCCTTGGCGCAATGGACGTCGGCAGCAAAATAATGATTGCTTTCTGTAAAAATGTGGCTAGGGGCATTCTGTGTGGAGCAGCTTGGGTAGGAGACCTCAAAACATGGAGAAAACAGAGGGGCAGGGGCAGACTGTCACTGCCATACTATAAATTGGCATATGGGGATTTCACCACAAAACATAGCAATTTAAATATTAACTGGGGAACCCAATCAAATAAAATAATATATAATTTAATAAGTAATAAGATATATGGAGGGATGGTACGTTTTAAACACTGCTCCCTTGAAGAAAGTAAAAACCTAGTAAATAATTTGAACAGCGGCCTCGTCACTGGAAACATGCAGGACGTTATGTGGCTAACTGCCCACGGTAGACTTCCAACTAGAGCAGTGGTTAAATGGAGTTGTTTTGTGACCACAACCGAATGCCCCATGCCAGACTGTGAAGAGCTAGAGACCATATGGCACTTGCTCATAGACTGCAATAGGTCAAAAGCAATCTGGAGCAAGATGCACGATATAGGTTTGAGGGTGCCATGCCACAGAGACATTTTGTACGGTATTTTTAACTGCGGAAAAGAAAATTATGATATATTTTGGGTTTGTATTTGTGTGACCATTTTTAAGATTTGGAAGACTCGGTGCAAAATGTCAATGGACAACGTGGTAATTGACGCAAACACTGTTTTTAAACAAATTAAAACCGAACTTAAAAGGAAAAAAACAATAGACCTGAAGAGACTGCACACGCACCTAAACTGGCCCACCTTGGCACTGTAGTAATTCTAGATTCCCAGACAAATAGTAATATCCTGATGTGACTCCCGGTTGCGTCTACATGTTTTATACTTTTAAATGTTCATGCTGAGTGTGTGGCTCTGGGGGTCTTGTCGCATGCCAGCGGATAGACACACATGGCACCAAAGCATGGTGCTATTTGTTGGCGGGTGGCGAGACCCTCAGAACAGCACATGCAGGTGCAGGCATTTGGGCGTTAGGGGGTGCTGCGGATAGTACACATGCCACCAAAACATGGTGCTGTTCGCTCGCGCTCTCTGGCGCCTAGGTGTCTGTGCTTTTTTATGTATGTATTATGTATTATGATGCATGAATTTGAGGTTATGTATTATGTATTATGATGTATGTATTTGATGCTATGTATTTATATGATGACAAGCAGCATATTTTCTGTATGACTTGTAATTTTGTGGAAATTTAATAAAATACTTATAAAAAGGCTATCAGAACATCCTCATCCTCTGTTGCAGGTGGGTTACCTAGGAGTGTTTTGAAGTGCTGGTACCATGCTTCAACCCGTTCCTCTGCATTTTCTCCCCGGATCTTGGAAGTCTGAGAGGAGTTTCTGCCAGAGATCTCATTGATGAGCTTCCAGCCCATGCCATGTTTCTGGTTAACATGAGCATCCTCGATCTCCTTGATCTTCTGGTTTAGCTCCTGTTGTTCCAGTGTTGCATAGACTTGGTAGAGCTCCTCCTTCCTCCGCCTGTATTCCTCCTTCAGACCCTCTCCTTTTCGATCAGCGACAAAGTCCCCGTGTGCTGCTCTCAGCTCCTCCCTGGCTTTGATGATTCTGGGGTCAAGACATCTGTCTTTCTTCCTTGCTTTGGGGACTTGCTGGAGACATGTCTCAGCTGCTGCATTGTTTGCTTCAACAAAACTTTGGTAGCGCGCTGATATGTTCTCCTCCTCCTGCAGTACTTGGAACCTGTTCTTGATTTCTACTGCGTAGCATTCCTGTAGCAGAGGGTCCGTTGCCAGTTGACTCCATTCATATTTCACCTTCCTCCTTCCCTCCTTCCTTGGGGCCCTCAGGCTCAGTCTAACTGTTGCTGTTACGACCCTGTGGTCTGAGTAGAGTGAGCTGAAGGACCCGTATGCCTCGCTGTTAGTGACACTGCTCCTCCATTTTCTACGAGTGAGGATGTAGTCAATCTGATGTGTCGTGTAGTGACATCCATGTCCACAACTTCCCCCTCTTCTTTTGGAACATTGTGTTGGTGGCCAGAAGTTGGTGCTCTTCCATAATCTCTAACAAGCGTTTTCCATTGTCATTTGTCTCTTCGTTGTAGGTGAACAGCGCATCTCCTGGTCCGAGACGTGCATTAAAGTCCCCCAGGATGGCCAGGAAGTTGTGTAGCTTGACTCTTTCAATTGCATGCTTGAGCTTGTGGTAGAACTGTTCCTTACTTTCCATGCTGGCATCTTCAGTCGGGGAGTAAGCTGCAATGACTGTGAGGGCAGGGTTTCCCTGGAATGACGCTGTAAGGATTCTTTCTGATATGCGTTGAACGCCTATCAGTACCTTCTGTGCCTCCCTTCCTATGAGGATTCCAACACCACCATTCACTGCCTGGGCTGCATTCCGCCATGCTGACCCTGTGTATAGGGCATACCCCATTCCAATTGTCTGGAGATTAATCTCGTTTGTTCTGTCGTCCTTGTGCACCTGCCTGTGCTCTTGTAGGCCGCATATGTCAACGTGCTGCTCACAAAGGTTCAGTGCTAGCTCCTCAGTCTTCAGCCCACGTTCTCCTTCCTGCTTACTGCTCGTGGGTGCTGCAAGAGTCCGGATATTGAATGTGGCGAGTCTAAGGGGCCGCTTGCATCTTAGTATAGCATCAGGTGCCCTGCGCCCGTTAGCTACGCCCCGCCCAGGTGGGTTTAGGGGCGCGGCATCATCCGGTCTGTCTGGCAGACGCGCTTGGGTACCTGGCACTGTTGTGTTCCTGGGGACTCCCGCCCCTGGAAGTATAGGATTTGTGTTTTGGGTGTAATCCATAGTTTCCTTTCATGGCTGTTTACATTCGAGGGTCGCCGGTCCTCTCGAATTAATTCAAGACTTGCAATATGTTTTACATCCCTTCTGAGAACCCACCTTTAAGTTAAGGCCTTCTCTTAAATTCCTTTTGCTTATTTAGTTATTTTATTCTTATTATTTATTTTATTTTCATTATATGTGCATGCCTTTGATTGATTGTTTGATTGATTGATTGATTGATTGAAGTAGGTTATTTATTAACATTTTGCACAGTACATTAGTACATTTCAAGCACAACTCAATACAAAGACTGTTAACTGTGAGTGGACGACCCAATAAAGCACTGTCTACACTTGTTTACAAGAGGGTCCACCTTGTTCAATTCATCAAACAGGGTCACAAATAGAGGCTAAGACAAATTTCAAAACGATCTAAAAACAGTTACATATCGTGGGGGTCTGTATGCTCACCAATGTTTTAAAACAGGTCATTCCATGCATTAGAGCCACAGAAGCTAAAAGCAAGATACCAAGTTCAGAGTTAACTTTTGGTACATTGAATTTAAACGGGTGTGGTTTAGGGCTTCACTTCAGAAATGATGAGATCATATTTAGGACAATCTCCAAGTAAATAAACCCCATTGCCTTCGTCAGGCAGCCTCTGTAGACATTTTTAAAGCACAGCTCAAGACCCACTTCTACAACATTGCTTTTAATTGATCTTTCATTTTTTTGTTATTCATGTCCTCACTGTATTGCATTACTGCTTGTTTTTTAATGTCGTTGCCTTGCTTTTCTTTTTATTCTCCATTGTTCTGTAAAGCACTTTGAGCTGCATTTCATGTCATGAAAGGTGCTATACAAATAAAGTTTTATTATTATTATTATTACCATTGAGTGCGGTTTGCACTGCAGTACCCCGCCGGCCCAGCAGAGGCCAGGCTTTGACCGTGTTCTAGCAGCGCGTCCCGGTCCGGCCTGTCTGCGTTGTTTGTTTGCTGGAGGTGGAAGAAAAGCGTCCAGAGAAGAAGAAAGGCCTCCATTGAAGGAAAATGGCCGACGTGGAGATGGAAGTGTCTTCCAGCAGAATGAATAACGGCAACGAGCACATGATGTAAGACACGTTTTAAATGCTTTACATGGACATTAATGAGCACCTCACGGCGTCTAGGAGCTCTGTTAGCATCGTGGAGGAAGCTAACGGCTAGCTCTGTCTCCTCCACACACACACACACACACACACACACACACACACACACACACACACACACACACTGCTATAGCTCGAGCCGTTAGCTTTAGCTTTAGCATGGTTTTAGTTTAGCGGTGCCTCTGTGTGTGAGCACACCGTGTACCGGAGCCCGCAGCTCGGCTCCGTGGGGGCGAAGGGACACGGCCCTGGGAGGGGAGAAGGGGTCCGCGGACCACCGTTTGTGGAGGAGGAGGGGGCCAGTCAGTCAGACTAAAGCCGTGGTGGAGCGTCCTACCGGCGGCGCCGCTCAGGCTCAGCCTCTCTCCTCCGGTGTAGCCAAACGTGCTAAAGCTAACTAACCAGCTTGGCTAAGCTGGAGTTGTGCTAACTAAATAAAGCTAGTTGGTTAGCTTTACGCTAGGCTAGGCTAGCTGCTGCTCCTCGTTAACATTCAGTTGGATATAAGATGAATTGAACATGAACTACCCCAATGGAAAGTAAACAAGCCTTCCTTAGGGCTTCCATGGTTTGGACCTTTATTGCCGACATGAGGAAACATAACGTTTACGTTTAGCTAAAGCAAGTGTCAAAATATAATAAAACGGTTTAAAATGTGGACATTGTATACATTGATTGATTGAAATATGTATTAATTAACAGTTTGCAGAATTACAGTACATTTCAAGCACAAACTCAATACAAAAACTGTTAACTGTTAACTGTGAGTGGACGACACCATAAACATAAAGCATTACACTGGTTTACAATCCAATCCACTTTATTTATATAGCACATTTCGCAGCGCAAGGTTTACAAAGTGCTGTACATAAAGTTAAAAGCTAAATACACTATAAAGCTAAAACAAAAGACACCAACAGACCACAAAGTAGAAAAAGGACACATTACAACAAAGCCACAGAAAAACACAAGAGGGTCCACCTTGTTCAATTCATCAAAACATTTAGAGACATACAAATAGAATAGACACTTCTATATAGTTAAAGAACAGAACAGGAATTCATCATAAAGGAGGTAAAAAGGGAAAATAAACACATACAGTGGAAAAAGGGGGTGGACAGTTGGAGATTCATTGTGTAAACAGCTGTGGCTCATTGCATATTGTATACATGTATGTACATGTTATATACATGTTATGTACATGTTATATACATGTATGTACATGTTATATACATGTTGTATGTACATTACATATGTTTTAAATCCTCTGAGCAGATATCGTGTTGAATTGAACTGTATGCTGTATGTTTTAAACCAGTGGTTCCAAAGCTTTTTCATGTCAAGGACCCCCAACTTTACATTTATTAGCCCGTGGACCCCCTCCCCTCATTTTAAAGATATATGCCAGGGACCCCCCCCCCCCCCCCCACACACACACACACACACCCACACACACACACACACACACTTGAGAATAATTGTATGGATCTAGCAGTGATTCTCAGCCGATGCCCATTTCTATCTCTGGGACCTCCGTTTGTAAACACTCTTGTGACCCATAAGGGTCAATTTGGTTCCTAACTGTCATTTTGCTGGGGACCGCCTGGGACTCCCTCAAGGACCCCTGGGCGTCCCCGGACCCCACTTTGGGGAACCACTGTTTTAAGCTGTTAAATACAGTAATCGATCAGATAGAATATTTGCCAATGCGTTTTAAACACTTTAGTATAGGTGGAGTTGAGTCAGCAGTTTATCTGTGAGTTTGTTGTTGTCCAGGCAGTTATTAACCAAATGAACCCCTGTAGCACAGGGCTCGAGATTAACGGCGTCCCGACGTCCCGGGGACGGTAAAATATCTATTTGGGACTTAAATTTATCTCATTCGGGACGGTTTCGGGACGAGAGGAGTTTTTACACTGAAAATGCGCATTTTGTGTGCAGCGATGAGCAGCATGAGACCAGCAGAGCTGCCAGCGCTGTCAGTCAGACAGTTCACAACAACGAACGCACACACCATCATTCACCCAAAGGAATCCTAGGAATTATATTGCTTTTGCCCCGTGGATGGGACATTTAGATTTAAAGATTTAGATTTAGATCGGTTGGAAGCATGGATAAAACCATGCTACAGAAAGGTTCCATATGGACATGGGGCTACACTACACCAACGTTTAACGTTAGCTTCCATGCTAGGCTTGCTAGCTGGCATCGACATTAAATAATATGTTGGTATATATCCTCTGAAGCAACAGATGTTTTCTAATGCTCAGATTGTTCTGGAAATGCTGCCCAACACTGGAATGCACACCCCAAAATGCTCTCATTCCACAGTTTTTATTGTTGATTTATTGATTCCTTCGTCTTAGTATTCCCCCTAATAAAGTAGTCTTTATTTGTTTTCTCATGCCACCCATCATGTAATAGACATTTGAGTATTCATAGACTACCTGCATTGGTAGTCTGTTGGTCTTGATCAAGTAGCCTACACCTACGTTTTATAAGCTACTGTAGACACTATTCATTGATTCACTGGTACACCAAAATAACCATAATAATCCATTTGAAAATAAATATTACTGTTCTCAGGTCGAATATTGATATGCGATTAAAATGTGATTAATTTAGATCAATTACAAAGCCTCTGATTAATTTGATTAACATTTTTAACCAAGCCCTATTTTTCATCTGGGAGCATTTTGACTGAAAAGAAACATGACCCCAAACAAATAATGTACTGCATGTATGTATTCAATACATGCAGTACATTATTTGTTTGGCTTAATTGTATTATTACAATAGGAATACAGTTATTCATTTCACAATTTGAGTGGTGCTTTTTTTGTACTTTTTTTTCCCGGGACGGTATACATTTACTTCGGGACGGTTCAAATTGTATTTTGGGACGGTTCCGGGACGGTGGTGAAAAAAGTTAGTCTGGAGCCCTGCTGTAGCATCTCTCTGTATTAACCAAATGAACCCCTGTAGCATCTCATCTCGGTGTCTTGTGAGCAAGTGTGATTCTAGCACTGAGTAGATCATCATAGTAAATAACACAACACAAGGTGATACATCAACATGCATGGACATAAATACTAGTAATCTAGGATCAGGTACACCAAGAAAATAAGCGGTTACTGGGTTTACGCGGTGGGTTGTTGTTGCACGCACAGACAGACAGACAGACAATAATGTGTGGAGGTTTGTCCTTGTATCTGTTGCTATGATGATGATGATGATGATGAGTGGTGTTGCTGCTCATCACCTGCTAGCTGTTCTTCTGGTCGAGTGATTTAAATGTTTTATGAAACAGTTTTAGTGGAAGACTTTGCACAGTTGTACATGTAATGTAATGTAAGGGGTGGTCGTTTAGATGGACCCAGGACCCAGGGGTGGTCTTTTAGATGGACCCAGGGGTGGTCCTTTAGATGGACCCAGGGGTGGTCTTTAGATGGACCCAGGGGTTGTCTTTTAGATGGACCCAGGGGTGGTCCTTTAGATGGACCCAGGGGTGGTCCTTTAGATGGACCCAGGGGTGGTCCTTTAGATGGACCCAGGGGGTGGTCCTTTAGATGGACCCAGGGGGTGGTCCTTTAGATGGACCCAGGGGTGGTCCTTTAGATGGACCCAGGGGTGGTCCTTTAGATGGACCCAGGGGTGGTCCTTTAGATGGACCCAGGGGTGGTCCTTTAGATGGACCCAGGGGTGGTCCTTTAGATGGACCCAGGGGGTGGTCCTTTAGATGGACCCAGGGGGTGGTCCTTTAGATGGACCCAGGGGTGGTCCTTTAGATGGACCCAGGGGTGGTCCTTTAGATGGACCCAGGGGTGGTCCTTTAGATGGACCCAGGGGTGGTCCTTTAGATGGACCCAGGGGGTGGTCCTTTAGATGGACCCAGGGGGTGGTCCTTTAGATGGACCCAGGGGGTGGTCCTTTAGATGGACCGAGGGGTGGTCTTTTAGATGGACCCAGGGGTGGTCCTTTAGATGGACCCAGGGGTGGTCTTTAGATGGA
Source organism: Protomyctophum parallelum (assembly GCF_964188405.1). Taxonomy (NCBI): domain Eukaryota; kingdom Metazoa; phylum Chordata; class Actinopteri; order Myctophiformes; family Myctophidae; genus Protomyctophum; species Protomyctophum parallelum. The sequence continues at coordinate 13,556,366 of NC_139712.1, read as the reverse complement.
CCCAGGGGTGGTCTTTAGATGGACCCAGGGGTGGTCCTTTAGATGGACCCAGGGGTGGTCCTTTAGATGGACCCAGGGGTGGTCTTTAGATGGACCCAGGGGTGGTCCTTTAGATGGACCCAGGGGTGGTTGCGAACGCAGTGAGCCACTTACTATGAGACCCTGCTGCTCATGTCTGTGTGTCTGTCCCGCTGTGACACCACCCGCCCGCCACCAGAGGGCGCAGCTGTAGCACACACACACACACACTAGGCTTGGGCGATATTGATTTTTGGATATCGGTATTGATACCGTGAATAATATCGCGATTATCGGTATTATCGATTATCAGCCTTTTTAATTTGGCTGGAACCCGAAATGCTGCCAAACAGCAGTATTTCCAGATGTTTTTTTATGAACCAACTTGCTAGGACTCGTTACTCTCACCGGCGCCATGTTTTGTTTACTTTCCTGGGCGGAGGCGGTCCGACAACGCTGCTGTCGCCTCGTTGCCGTAATTCAGCGTCAGTGCCAGTCAATGCATGGACACTAAGTTATTAGGCAAATTATAGTCGTTTAAAATGAAATACTTGTAAATTCATCACACAGACACACACATACAGTTATGTAGATGTTTATTTAAAAGAAAATCCATATTTACATGACGGTAAAATTATGATATTGGGTATTATTTTCGATATTATTCGATATTCGATTTCGATATTATTTATATAGTCCACGATATTACCGATATTGATTTTAAATATCGCGATAAACGATAATATCGATATATTGCCCAAGCCTAACACACACAGGGCGCAGCTGTAGCACACACAAACACACACACACACACACACACACACACACACACACACACAACCACACACACACGAGCTGCGTTCGATTCCCGCGTTTGCGCGTCTTACTTGTCCTTTAGATGGACCCAGGGGTGGTCCTTTAGATGGACCCAGGGGTGGTCTTTAGATGGACCCAGGGGTGGTCCTTTAGATGGACCCAGGGGGTGGTCCTTTCGATGGACCCAGGGGGTGGTCTTTAGATGGACCCAGGGGGTGGTCCTTTAGATGGACCCAGGGGGTGGTCTTTAGATGGACCCAGGGGGTGGTCCTTTAGATGGACCCAGGGGGTGGTCCTTTAGATGGACCCAGGGGTGGTCTTTTAGATGGATGGTTGGACCCAGGGGTGGTCTTTTAGATGGACCCAGGGGTGGTCCTTTAGATGGACCCAGGGGTGGTCCTTTAGATGGACCCAGGGGTGGTCCTTTAGATGGACCCAGGGGTGGTCCTTTAGATGGACCCAGGGGGTGGTCCTTTAGATGGACCCAGGGGTGGTCCTTTAGATGGACCCAGGGGTGGTCTTTTAGATGGACCCAGGGGTGGTCCTTTAGATGGACCCAGGGGGTGGTCCTTTAGATGGACCCAGGGGGTGGTCCTTTAGATGGACCCAGGGGTGGTCCTTTAGATGGACCCAGGGGGTGGTCCTTTAGATGGACCCAGGGGTGGTCCTTTAGATGGACCCAGGGGTGGTCCTTTAGATGGACCCAGGGGTGGTCCTTTAGATGGACCCAGGGGGTGGTCCTTTAGATGGACCCATGGGTGGTCCTTTAGATGGACCCAGGGGTGGTCTTTTAGATGGACGGTTGGACCCAGGGGTGGTCTTTTAGATGGACGGTTGGACCCAGGGGTGGTCTTTAGATGGACCCAGGGGTGGTCCTTTAGATGGACCCAGGGGGTGGTCCTTTAGATGGACCCAGGGGTGGTCCTTTAGATGGACCCAGGGGTGGTCCTTTAGATGGACCCAGGGGTGGTCCTTTAGATGGACCCAGGGGTGGTCTTTTAGATGGACGGTTGGACCCAGGGGTGGTCTTTTAGATGGACGGTTGGACCCAGGGGTGGTCTTTAGATGGACCCAGGGGTAGTCTTTTAGATGGACGGTTGGACCCAGGGGTGGTCTTTAGATGGACCCAGGGGCATGTTTGGTGTCCAACTTCACCAACGTACAGTACTGAGTAGAGTGTGGCATCACTGTAGTGAGTCCAAGGATGCAGGCTTGGTTTGGGAAGGCAGCGTTTGCTGTCAGGTTGCCCCGATGGGCAGGTGTGTTTGTTTGAATGAGGCAGCAACCCTTTTCATTATCCCATTTTGACCTGGGAACGATTCTACAAATGTGACTAAATTTGACTGAGGGCCTGCCGTTGGGTTTTTGTCACGTGAAAGCAGGGAATCATAGCTTCAATTTGACATATTGGTTGTTCAGTTTGACCCACCAGTTTTGGAGATATGAATTGTAGAGTAATGTCTTGTAGAGAAACAGCGAGTTGAGAAAACAGGCTTGAAAACGTTCACTTCTGTGGTCTCTAACATTACACCTAGCTACATGTTTAAGCATTTATTTCATATTTACATGTCTTCTGTGGTCTCTAACATTACACCTAGCTACATGTTTAAGCATTTCTTTCATATTTACATACTCTAGTTAGTATGTGAAGAGTCTGCCTGTGCTATTAACTCCTTTTGGATTTAAACAAAAAAGTTTTTCTCATGTGGTGAAAAGCTTTTGTTTTTGGTGTTCTCAAACATTTTCATGTCAAGGAAGCAAAGATTTGAAGCAAAGATTTGAGTTAAAAACGTTTTCTCTGAAAGAATATATATTCAAAGATATTCACGATTTTTCAAATGTAGCAGACCTACAAGCTCGTAGCGCTGCACTCGGTGCTGCACTACGAGCTTGTAAATCAGCTTTTTTTCAATAGCTAAAGTATAACAATGCTTAAAACACCTAAAGTGGGTTCCCGCCCCAAAATGGGTTAAATATTATTGGTTTATTCATGAAAGAACAAATGATGCTACGGTTGTTTTTACAAGTCATCAGTTATACTCATTCAGTTGTCCTCATTCAGATTTGCCAGGTGACTGTCGACATGCGACAGTTAGCGATTGCTTTTGATGTGACATTAATTTCATTTTCTTTTCGGGCAAGTGGGCATGACCTTTAGGCTAGTAGAACTTGACCTGTACTTGCCCGAGATGGGCAAGTCAGCCTCTGAGACCTGAGACTTCCAAACGGTAGTTTACCGTCTGTGAGTAGTACTAGTAGTAGTACCAGTACTAGTATTAACCCCTGGTGTTACCGAACAGTAGTTTACTGTTTCTGAGTGAAGTGAATTAATTACTAACGCTGAGTCTTATCTCCTCCTCACAGGAAGAGGAGTCAATAATAAGAATAATAATAATAATTCTTCTCCTCACAGGAAGCGAGACCTGGAGAGGAGTCAATAATAATAATAATAATAATAATTCTTCTCCTCACAGGAAGCGAGACCTGGAGAGCCACGAGAGGAGTGGGAACGACGACAGCGTGTCAGACGAAGGAGAAGAGGAGGAGGAAGAGGTGGAGTTTAATATATTTATTATATTATAGGAGGAAGAGGTGTAGTTTAATATTTATTATATAAGTTATATAAGTTTATTTTGCTAGCTTTAGTTATAATAATCATTTCTTCTGTTTTCTACATTAATATAAACATTATAACCATATAAAATGTAATGGGAGTTAAATGCTGCAATTTGTAAACAATGGCAAAATAATATGACTCCTAACGTGGTTGAAGTGGGACTCATAAAATGTCCCTGGGACTCATCTCTAAAAGACCATCCCTGCATCCTGGGACTCATCAAGGAAGCTCTAAGAAGGAAGAGAAGTGGTCATGTGACTGGGCTGCGCCATGACACTTTCATGGACACTTTCATGGGAGCCAAACTCACACCGGAAGTGCAATGAATACATGGCAGTGAATGGAGCCGGCTGGACCAGCTCATAACAAACATTATTTATGAACTATTGAGACCTTTTGTAAAGTAATCACTTCTGGAAAATAACAGAAGACATAATTATCACAGGTTGTTTTCTAATCACTTACTTTTCGATGTGCACAGTATATCATTTTATCTGAGGATCTAAACAGCAGCAGGTACTGTATATCGTTTCTGGCTCCGAAGTATCGCAAGATTTGGCTGCTAGACAGGAAACGGTGGGAAGTCTCGCGATACTTGGTGCGTTCAGAAAGGTACTTTGTGCTCTTTAGATACCATACCTCTATAAACATTACACAGTGTACACATCAACAACACAGCAGACAATAATGTGTTGCATGTCTTCTGTTATTTTCCAGAAGTGATTACTTTACAAAAGGTCTCAATAGTTCATAAATAATGTTTGTTATGAGCTGGTCCAGCCGGCTCCATTCACTGCCATGTATTCATTGCACTTCCGGTGTGAGTTTGGCTCCCATGAAAGTGTCCATGAAAGTGTCATGGCGCAGCCCAGTCACATGACCACTTCCCTTCCTTCTCAGAGCTTCCTTGGGACTCATTTCATTGAAAACCTGTTTTCATCACTGGATGTGTGTGATTGGTCCAGGAGGAGGAGGAGGCGGAGCCCAACGAGACCAACGGAGGCAGGAAGCAGCCGCAGCAGCAGGGGGCGTCGGCCTCGTCGGCGCCCAAACACCACGGAGGAGGAAAACACAAGAGGAAGAAACACAAACACCGCTCCAAGCACAAGAAACACAAGGAGGACGAGAGGGACAGGAAGAGGAAACACCGCCACAAACACAGGTAGGAAACACAGGAAACACCACCACAAACAGAGGAAACACCGCCACAAACACAGGAAGGAAACACAGGAAACACCGCCACAAACACACAGGAAACACCGCCACAAACACAGGAAGGAAACACCGCCACAAACACAGAGGAAACACCACCACAAACACAGGTAGGAAACACAGGAAACACCGCCACAAACACAGGTAGGAAACACCGGAAACACCGCCACAAACGCAGGTAGGAAACACAGGAAACACCGCCACAAACACAGGTAGGAAACACAGGAAACACCGCAACAAACACAGGAAACACCGCCGCAAACACAGAGGAAGCACCGCCACAAACACAGGTAGGAAACACCGGAAACACCGCAACAAACACAGGAAACACCGCCACAAACACAGGTAGGAAACACAGGAAACACCGCCACAAACACAGGTACTACTCACGCACACTAGGGCTGGGCGATATGACGATATATATCGTATAGACGATAGAAAATGTCTATCGTGAAAAATGTTCTCTATCGTTTATATCGTTGTGTCGCAAAACAAGCGTTACGGCAGTATTTTACGTCACAGCGCCCAGCCACGCTGTGCTGTTATTTCATAACAAACATGAAGGGAGATGATTGCTGACGAGATTCAGAGCGGAGTAACAGTAAAGTAACCGGCCCTTCACTGTTATAAATGCAGGTTTCATGTTGGGTCAAATTGATAAACTGCGTGTAAATGTTTTACACGGTTGAACAATCGATCTTGTCCGTCAGGTGCAAACTTCTTCTACGTCTTTCCTCTTACCTGTCTTGTTTTATTGTTCCAAATAAATTATTCCTTCTGAAAAGTCCTTAATTCAGCAACAGCTTCCAACAACAACAACACAAGACGCTAACTTAAGTTGTGATCATCAAAAAAATAATAATAAAGGAAAAGAAAAACCTCCACTCGTCTCATATGCACAGCTGGGCATGGAGAGTTGACGACGCGGTCGTCTCTCTCTATCGCCTGTAGTCAATTAAACATCGTTAAGCTTCCTAACGTCTTTAACAAACTACACTACAACTACAACAGAACATTTTGATTCCCTATACAGAGCTTAAAATTAACTGAAACAATTGTGTGGCAGTGAGTGACATGAGGTATTATTTTTTTCCCTAAGACATTTTAATGCAGACACAGGCCTGTACTACTCTGAATGGGAAAGTCTTATTTCTTACTTTTTAATAATAATAATAATAATTATTATTATATATATTTTATTTTATATTATTTTTGTACTATTTTGCGCCTGTCTGCATGGTCAGGGCATCAGTATTATATTCATATAATTAGACTGGATATTGTGATTTTACATATTGTAATTGGCATAAGTTTGATATTGGCATAAGTGTTCTTTTCCTGTTTTTTGAGTGGTGCAACCATTATAGACAGCTATGTGTGTGTGTCTGTATCCGAGCACGGAAATAGCATAATTATTGTCACCACCAAGTGTCACTGTTGTGCAGCCAGACAGACAGACAGAGGCCAGGGAGGAGAGCTTGTACAGTACAGTACAGTACAGTACAGTACAGTACAGTACAGTACAGTACAGTACAGTACAGTACAGTACAGTACTCGGCCTGAACAAAAATCTTTCTTTTTTATAAAAAGAATATTGTAAAAAAATATGCTATATCGTGAGTATATCGTTATCGTGATAAAAAAATGTCTATATCATGATATGAGATTTTGTCATATCGCCCAGCCCTAACGCACGCACGCACGCACAGGGACCACACACACACAGGGACTACACACACACACACACACACACACACACACACAAAGGTACTACATGCACGCACGCACGGGTACGGATTGAAGTTCAGGATTTCTTTCAAAATAACAGCTCGGGGTGCCGTGCAGATGTGGCAGCTTTTACTCTGAAAGCCCCGCTTGTGCTGTCTACGTAACATGCTATAAGTCTGTATAAAATGCTATATTAGTCGGTGAGATTAAGACGTTGCTTTTCGTCCAAAACGCATCCAGGAAACACAAGCGCAGCAAGGAGGCTGCCGGGGGCGGGCCCGGCTCCCCCTCCTCCCCACCCTCCTCCTCCCCCCCGGGGGTGGGGGGCGGGCCCCCGGGCTGCTCCGCCCTCTTTGGCTCCTCCTCCTCGTCCCTCCTGCTGGGCCTCAGGAAGACGGAGTCGTCGGAGTCCCCGTCGTCGGGCCACCCGTCCAGCCTGGACGACCGCGCTCTGCTGGAGGACCTGGAGAAGCAGAGGGCCATGATCAAAGCAGAGCTGGACAGCCAGCTGATGGAGGGCAAGGTCCAGTCTGGGATGGGCCTCATTCTGCAGGTTGGTACCCTGATGGAGGGCAAGGTCCAGTCTGGCATGGGCCTCATTCTGCAGGTTGGTACCCTGGTGGAGGGCAAGGTCCAGTCTGGTCTAGTGCTTTCTGGTCTAGAGGGGCGGGTAGCCTGGCCCAGCCAGCATGCTTTCTGGTCTAGAGGGGCGGGTAGCCTGGCCCAGCCAGCGTGCTTTCTGGTCTAGAGGGGCGGGTAGCCTGGCCCAGCCAGCGTGCTTTCTGGTCTAGAGGGGCGGGTAGCCTGGCCCAGACAGCATGCTTTCTGGTCTAGAGGGGCGGGTAGCCTGGCCCAGCCAGCGTGCTTTCTGGTCTAGAGGGGCGGGTAGCCTGGTCCAGCCAGCGTGCTTTCTGGTCTAGAGGGGCGGGTAGCCTGGCCCAGCCAGCGTGCTTTCTGGTCTAGAGGGGCGGGTAGCCTGGCCCAGCCAGCGTGTGTTCTGGTCTAGAGAGAAGGGTAGCGCTGTATAATGTTAGTTAGTTAGTTAGCTTCATTTATTGTCCACGTGTGGAATTTTGTCTTCGGTCTCAACAACAGTAAAAAACAAACAACAGTAACAACACTTACACAAAAACGAAAATCTAGCGAGACATAATATAGGTATAATTTAGTGGCTTAATGGCATTAGGAATGAGGGATTTTTAAAGATGTTACGGTTAGCTTCAGGTACTTTGTACCGTCTCCCAGAGGGAAGTAGTTCTAACTCCCTGCAGAGTTAATTAGCTATCTTGACAGCTTTTTTTTCTCGAAGTACTTCCTTGTAGATACAACTTAACCCATTTTGGGCGGGAACCTCTTTTGGTGTTAGCATTATGTTATGCTTTAGCTATTGAAAAATAGCAGATCTACAAGCTCATAGCACGCCACTCGGTGCGAGCTTGTAGGTCTGCAATTTTTTTTTAATCGAAGAACGACTGACATAGAAACGTAGCTTTTTCAGAAAACTGTCAGGATGTGGAAGACATTTTTAGAATCTGATCAAAATGGGTTAATTGTTTCTGTCTCTGTCTCTTCCTAGTAAAAATAGCAGATCTACAAGCTCATAGCGAGCCACCGAGTGGCGCGCTACGAGCTTGTAGGTCTGCTATTTTGGAAAAATCGAAGAATGACTGAACTAGAAACATAGCTTTTTCAGAAAACTGTCAGGATGTAGAAGAACGTTTTTAGAATCTGATCTCAGGTCAGAATGGGTTAATTGTTTGTCTCTTCCTAGTGAAAATACTAGATCTAATATTCCCCCCCTCCCGCCTCCCCCCCCCTGCAGGGCTACAACTCTGGCTCGGAGGAGGACGGCGGCGCCGAGTCTCGCGGCGTACGGAACGGCGAACAGAGGACCCAAAGGACAGCCGGGGGGGGAGGGGGAGGGGGGAAGGCCTCGGGGGCGTCGCCCAGGGCCGGGGGGGGAGGAGGGGGGAGGAGTGGCGGGGGGGCGAAGTCCAGGCGGGACTCGACGACGGAGGCCGGCGGCGGTAAGACGGCCTCGTCCAAACAGCAGCAGCGCCGGAGTCGCTCCGAGTCCAAGGACCGCACGACCTCCAAGGACCGCACGACTTCCAGGGACCGCACGACCTCCAGCAAGGAGCCCAGCAAGCAGGACAGGATGGCCAAGAGCGGCAAGGAGGCGACTAAAGGTTTCATCACCTTCTTATTTTTCTGAGGGGCGCTTATAGCCCCTCCCCTTGCCCCGTCCCTAGCCCCTCCCCTAGCCCCTCCTCTAGCCCCTCCCCTAAAATGTACGTCAACTTGTCCCTAAACACAAACATTAAATTAAAACATTAACAATAAAGAGAAATTAATGTTTGTTTTGACACTGTTTGTTTTACATCACCATTACATCACCTATAATCAACATGAGTTAGACTTTAATATATTAGCGCCCCTCACTTCACACGGGTGTGATTCTTTCTCACATGTTAGCATGCTAACACTGCTCTATGTTCTGTCCTGTTAGCATGTTAGCATGCTAACACGGCTCTATGCTCTGTCCTGTTAGCATGTTAGCAAGCTAACACTGCTCTATGTTCTGTCCCCAGACAGGAGCGCCCGCGGCAGGAGTCGCTCGAAAGACAGGAAGCGCTCGTCGCGCAGCCCGGTGGGGGCGGGGCGATCCAAAGACAGGGGCAGGAAGTTGTCCAGCAGCTCGCCCCCTGGGGGCGGGAGGCGGGCGGAACGGCCGGGCTCGGACCGCACCAAGCCCGACGTCGACGCGACCAAAGCCAACCAGGACAGGACGGCGGCGGTTCGTTTGTTTTATTATTATTTATTATTATTACCAAAGCAAACCAGGACAGGACGGCGGCGGTTTGTTTGTTTTATTATTATTATTATTATTATTATTACCAAAGCCAACCAGGACAGGACGGCGGCGGTTTGTTTTATTATTATTATTTATTATTATTACCAAAGCCAACCAGGACAGGACGGCGGCGGTTTGTTTTATTATTATTTCAAAACATTTTAACAAAAAAAAACATCATCAAAAAAGCTAAACTTTTCATAAGTTAATAACAAAAATCTAGGGATGCACGATGAATCGTAGCATAATCGGAATTGGCCTCGGAACATAAAAATACCATATCGGTATCGGAACGGTCTCAAAATAATATACATTTAATCTGTTTTCACCAGCAAAGAAAATTAAGCTATTTAATGTCTGTACTCATTGTATTAATGTACTCGTCTCATTGAGTTGTGAAAACAGACACTTGGAAAAGAGTACAGGCTATTTATTGATTGATTGAATACTTTATTAACAGGCTTTGGACCAATAAGCCCCTATAGGGCCTATAGGCTTGTTTCCATTGTGGTCCTCTGTAGAATATCAGAATCCGTATCGGCAGATTTGACTCGGTCATCATTTCATAATCGTGCAGCCCTACAAAAATCCAATGATTTCTTTTCCAGTAATGTCATGAAAAAAAAGAGAAAAAAAGAAGAAATTCCATAAATTAGGACAAATATTTAAGAATTAGAGACAATAGTAGATCTGATACGTTTTGGGAACCAGTTGCTTTTATAGAGTCTGAAACTACACCTCCCGAAATCTGACTTAAAGATGGAGTGCCATGATTTTTTCCCCACCCTAAAACATGATCATCAGCTCTTATTGTTATATAAGGAGGAAGAAGTTTTTCAAAAACGTGTACAGTATTTGTTAAAATGTCGTTTTTATGTGGGCACGCCCACCAGTTCATTAAGTATGCCTGGTTTGCCTGGTGGGTGGTGATTGGTGGTGACTGGTGATCCACCTGAACTGAAGCCGCACCCACAGCTGTAGTTGTATGATAAAGGGGGAGGGGTTAGGGGAGGGGGCTGATAGTGTGATGTCACTATATTACTGTTTTTTGGCCCGTTTGACTGTCAAGGGTTCAGCCTCCAGGAAGAAACCCTAAATACAAAGTTAATACACCATTGCACATAAAACCAACTCCAGGGTGTCTAATGAAGTACAGTCACCTCATAGACACATGACAAACTGGAAAACATTGAGTCACTCCATCTTTAACCCATTTGGGGCCTTTTGGTGGATCTGCTATTGAAAAATAGCAGATCTACAAGCTCATAGTGTGGCACCGAGTGGCGTGCTATGAGCTTGTAGTTCTGCTATTTTTTTTAAATCGTAGAACGACTGACTGAAACATATCTTTTTCAGAAAACTGTCAGGATGTAGAAGACATTTTTAGAATCTGATCTCAGGTTAAAATGGGTTAATCTGGGTCATTTCTGCCACCATGCAGGGCTCCCGGTCGCCCCCTGGTGGGCGCGGCAGGGCGGAGGCGCGCCCGGGGCGCTCCTCGGACGCGGAGCGAGGAGGAGGAGGAGGAGGCGACAAGCGGCCGGCCAAGTCGCCGTCCAAAGACGCGTCGTCGGGGAAGGAGAACCGCTCGCCTCAGCGTCGGGGGGGAGGGGCGGGGGGCGCGGCCTCGCCGCCCCCGCCTCGACACAAAGACGGACAGACGGCGTCCGCCGAGAGGACCACGTCCAAGCACTGTAGCCACTCCCCCTCCTCCAGAACCGCCAGGTCTCCGCCCCCCAGGAGGAGGAGCCGCTCCCCTCTGGACCCCCGCCGGAGAGACCTGGACCGGCCCGAGTCCCCAATGAGGTCAGAACATCTAAACATTCTCATTTCTGTGTGTTTTTATATCAAAGGTCCATAAAAACGATTGTTTTATTTATTTATTAAAACGAAAACGTGCTGCGTGATGACGTGTAGAGATACACATCGATAAAAGCCAATAAAATTGAAGCTCACCCGTTTAATTCCCCATATCTGCGCATCCGTCCAACACAGCTGCTACTGATTGCAGAAATCCTCCTTTCCGTTTCACTGCACCTTTAAAACACCGAAAGGGGTTCCCGCCCACAATGGGTTTAATTGATTACGACTAACCGATTAAATCGTTTCAGCGCCAAAAATATATTGCACAGATCAGACTAAAGGGCCTCCCACACCGTCTGCGAACGCCGCGCGTCAAAACAGCCGCCTCCGTTATTTTCAATGAACCTATCGCACACCGGCGCTCCGATGGCGCCGCGTCGCTGTGCACCCGGTGTGTGGTGGGCTTAAGAATAATGGTGTTGGTATGAGACTGTAGTGGAATGTCTCTCTGTCCTCTCCTGTCTGTCCAGACCTAATGTCTCTCTCCCCCTCTCTCTCTCTCTCCCCCTCTCTCTCTCTAGGAAGCGCCTGCGTCCAGACCTAATGTCTCTCGCCCCCGGGCGGTCGAGGGAGCGCAGGGTGAGTCGCTCTCCACTGAGGAGGCGGAGCCCGCCGTCACCACGACGACGCTCTCGCTCGCCCATCCGGAGGCGGAGCCGCTCTCCCCTGGCGCACAGGTGAGGCTGATGTCATAGTGATGTCATAGTGATGTCATAGACTCTATCCTGACACACACACACACACACAGCTTGGCGTCATGGATCAATCGATACGCACGGGAATCGATTTTGAAATAAAACATTGAATAGTCATATTAAAAAAGCGTCCGCTTTTGGATTCACATGCTGAGTGCGCGCACCGACAATTCAAAGATCTGCAATCTCATGCACTGTGTTGTGCATATAGGCTGAGTATAATGGCATGAATGAAACTAGGCCTATAGTTGGAACTGACCTGTTCCATCACTGTGAACTCCCATGCAGCAGAGCAGCTCCTACAGACCCAGACCAAAACACCTTTTCTCTTTGGCATTTAATTGCACCCGATCGTATTATTGTAATTATGTAGCCTATACTATTTGTTTTTGTTTTTTAATTATGTTCTTTTTGTGCGCTGATGGTGATGCTCCACTTGTTTCAGCCTGTAGGCCTACAGCACTTTGGTCAGCTTCTATTGTTTTAAATGTGCTATATAAATAAAGTTTGATTTAGGCCTATATTGGAGCAGGTGCTGGCAAATAACTAATTACTGTAATGCCATGCAGTGAAGTTGCGCAAATGTCAACTCAATTAGCAAGCGGAGCTGCTCTCATGCACTCTGCACTGTCTGCAGCACAATGACTGCAGATCTCTTCTTAAAGTTTACTTATTATGGTTTACTTTCAACCATAAACCATAATATGATTGCCAAACCTTGGATTATAATTCTTCATCGACCAACAGCGCATGCAGCATGACTATGAGGTAATTTAACTATGTGGGATTTCTCCATCGGCATCGCATGTCGATAAAAATGGGATTTCACTAGTGGCATTATTCAGGCAATACTCAACAGATTGTTACAATTCCAAGTGATCTATAATCTGTGAAGTTTATATATTTTTTCCCATACGCACACTCACAGTCACATTAACTTTATGATCAATCAAATCAACCGTGGTTGATTTTATTTCGTAGTGTCAGGCTTGAAGAGTTGACAAATGACAGAGGAGTTTTGATTATATATATCTTTATTTGATGGAGAGGTAATGCCTGTTTCAGGCGCTGTTCAATTGTTATATATTCAATTGTCAATATGCGCTCCTCTCTGTCTTCTGCAGCTATATCGCTGTTTTATTTTAAGCCTAATTAATTGTGCGTGTGCGTCACTGCTCGTCTCGCCCCCCCCCCCACCCAGTTTATAAAATGCCTCACTACTTTCATCGCACCTCGCCTCGCATCGCACCCGTGGGCGTCGAACTAATTTATTTAGAAGCGTCGATCATCAAAAACGTGATCGAAAGTCAGCCCTATAAAATACTAAGGTTGGACGGTTTGGGACATTTTAAAACCTCGGTTTTAACGGTCTAATTAATTTTAACGTGGCCATGCGTTCGCATTATTTCATTTTGTTAATCAGAGACTGCTATTACAGTCTGTCGCCACAAGATGGCCTCTTTCGCTATTGTGATGTCTCGTCAGTCATGTTGGCCTGTCTCTTCCCTCTCTGCCTACCGTAGTGTATTCTGTAGCCCCCAGGAACAGGCAAACATCTGCCTACCGTAGTGTATACTGTAGCCCCCAGGAACAGGCAAACATCTGCCTACCGTAGTGTATACTGTAGCCCCCAGGAACAGGCAAACATCTGCCTACCGTAGTGTATACTGTAGCCCCCAGGAACAGGCAAACATCTGCCTACCGTAGTGTATACTGTAGCCCCCAGGAACAGGCAAACAGCGTCATGAACGCATCCATAAACAATGCGCGACGACGCGCTGTAAGCTTGTAGATCGGCTATTTTCTGCACGCGCTCCGCAGTGTGGCGACGTATAATTAATTCTAGATTGGAAGTGGAGACGCAGCCGTTGTCTCGCATCAGATTATTTCAGCATGATCCACTGAGTTTAGTTCATGCCTCACAGAGAGTGGGCCAGTTGATCCACTGAGTTTAGTTCATGCCTCACAGAGAGTGAGCCAGTTGATCCACTGAGTTTAGTTCATGCCTCACAGAGAGTGAGCCAGTTGATCCACTGAGTTTAGTTCATGCCTGACAGAGAGTGGTCCAGTTGATCCACTGAGTTTAGTTCATGCCTGACAGAGAGTGGGCCAGTTGCTGTTGCTGATAGGAATATTTTTGCAATGCTGAGCTGCAACGATTCTGTTCTGTGACGGTCCCAGCATAGCTCTGTGTCATAGCGATCCACAGCAACAAGTTATTTTGTGACTTGACGTAAACCATACAGCGCACACACACAGCTTATTATTTAGCGCTTGTGTGTCACTTGGCTCGGACGGATGGATCATGCGACGCAGCCATTCTCCACTGCTTCCGTAAACAATAATCACGGCCACCCAACGCTCATGTCAGGTGAAACGGTTTGCCGGTTTTGACGGACGAAACCTTAATGATATAATTAAACCGTATCAAACCGTGAAACCGAAATACCGCACAACCTACCATTCCTCATGCCAACATAATATGACCATGTCGTTTTGATATCTTATTTGTTCCATGTTTGAATATTCTTTCCTAAGAGCGAACGGTCAGGTTTATACAGAAGATTCATCAGCCCAGCAGCCAACGCCATGCTGGCTTCTACTGGACAATGTTGTCCTTTTGTATTTTGCCACTGACCGTGCAGGTGGAAAGAGGGGCTTGGCGCCTTGGCCGCGGTGCCCGCTCTCGGCGCTTCAAAATATATATATATATTTTTTTATCGGTAAACCATTAGCCGTTAGTGTTGTCGGTAACCAATTAATAAACGGCTAACGGTTATCGGTTGGACACCCCTATTTAGAAGGCATTAGTAGAATCGTCCTCGGGTCAGAATGGGTTCTAATGTTGTGTGTATTATCCGGTCCGGTTCCTCTCATCTCATCTCAGGTCAGAATGGGTTCTAATGTTGTGTGTATTATCCGGTCCGGTTCCTCTCATCTCATCTCAGGTCAGAATGGGTTCTAATGTTGTGTGTATTATCCGGTCCGGTTCCTCTCATCTCATCTCAGGTCAGAATGGGTTCTAATGTTGTGTGTATTATCCGGTCCGGTGAACGGTTCCTCTCATCTCTGGTCAGAATGGGTTCTAATGTTGTGTGTATTATCCGGTCCGGTTCCTCTCATCTCATCTCAGGTCCGGGGACCGAGACCGCTACGGTCGTCTGCGACAGTACGGGCGCCGCTCCATGTCCCGCGACCGCGAGAGGAGGAGGAGGCGGAGCCGAGACGAGGACAAGTTCAAGGGCAGCCTATCGGAGGGCATGAAGGTCGACCAGGAGTCATCGGGAGAGGAAGTGTGAGTGTGTGTGTCTGTGTGACTGTTTGTGTGTGTGTGACTGTTTGTGTGACTGTGTGTGTATATGTGTGTGTGTGTGTGTGTGTGTGTGTGTGTGACTGTGTGTGACTGTGTGTTTGTGTGTGTGATCTAAATGATAACGTCTAATCAAAGATCCTGCGTTAGACGGCCCACCGCTAGTGGTGGGGAAAAAAATCGATTAGTCAATTAATCGCGATGCCATCATGGGCGATAATTCATCGATGCACAAATGTCAAACATCGATTATATAATGTATTTTTTTTACCGGAGCAAAAGGGCGGAACTAATCTGCGACTGGCTGCGTCGTCGTACCGGACCGTTTAGAGTGACGCACACACAGCGCTCGCACACGCTTTAGCTTTCAACAACCAAAACAGAACGAGTTACCAACGCGGAGGGAAAGAGAAAAAAGATGACAGAAAGGGAACATTTTGGATTGTATGAGGTTGAGGGGACACGAGAACTCGATAAAACTCACACCATCGACCGCCTGTGAAATGTGGCCGAGATGGGACGATGTAGTGTGGCTCCAAAGTGCTAACATGGCCCGGGAATCCGTCGCTCCCCACGACCGAATGTGAACGTAAATCCTTTGCAGTGCCGATGGACTTCGTAATTCTAGACGCCTTTTCTTAGTGCATGGGCACATTGGGCAGCTGTCCGTGTGTTCGGGATCGGGATGGTTGTCTTGACTGCATCTCTGGATGTCAGTGGGCAATATGGTCTTGTATCGAGTTCCCGTGTCCCCTCAACATCATAGAATCCAAAATGTTGCCATACACTTGTAAAATACTTTAAACCAAATGCTCCTTAATGTGTGCAAACAAACAGAAAGGTGCAACATAATAGTCTCAATAACTACCCCAAAGCTTCCTTAATGACACTTCAGTAACTGAAAATTAAATCCCTGAATAAGGAAACAAAGAAAAGCACCTTTTTTGTCCTAACAAAGAATAAAGGCAATTTGACAGTGCTGCTGACCTCAACCGAAATCCTGCCCATGTATTTCTATGACATGACATCTTATGTCATTATTAATATATATTTATTGTATGCTTGTACAAACTCATTCTTTTTTTTTAAAGAAAGCTGCTTATTGCTGTTCTGTATTTGGCCACGGACACCCATCTGAAAATATTTTCTTCTATGGACCCCCCTAGAAGCAAAGATTTGAGTTAAAAACGTGCACTGTGAAAGAATATATATATTCATAATCATTAGAAAGCACTTTGTTTATTAGTCACACAGTGACTGAGTGATTAACAGTGAGTGATTAATCATGATTAATCGGGATTAATCGAATCGTAACATAGCCCAATTAATCAGGATTAATCGGGATTAATCGAATCGTGACCCTCGGAAACGATGTGTAATCGCATCGCCAGGTACCTGGCGATATCCGCCACTACCCACCGCGGTCCCGTCGCTAGTCGCGGTAGATTTAATCATACCTCCCGTTGTTGTCGATCGCCTCTAGAGTGTTTTGGCTACATTTAGCTACTTCAGCCACATCCGGGATAACATCCGGTCTGTCGCTAAATGTGCTCTGCTGCTATAAATCGCTGAGTGCTCTGATTTAATGGATTAAATAACCCTGTGCGATCGGGGTGATAAAGGACTGTCTGTGTGTGAACAGGTGATAAAGGACTGTCTCTGTGTGTGAACAGGTGATAAAGGACTGTGTCTCTGTGTGTGAACAGGTGTTAAAGGACTGTGTCTCTGTGTGTGAACAGGTGTTAAAGGACTGTGTCTCTGTGTGTGAACAGGTGTTAAAAGACTGTGTCTCTGTGTGTGAACAGGTGTTAAAGGACTGTGTCTGTGTGTGAACAGGTGTTAAAGGACTGTCTGTGTGTGAACAGGTGTTAAAGGACTGTCTGTGTGTGAACAGGTGTTAAAGGACTGTGTCTGTGTGTGAACAGGTGTTAAAGGACTGTCTCTGTGTGTGAACAGGTGTTAACACATTTAGTACAGGAAGTGCCTTCAAAATAAAGGCTATAGAGTGCCAGAGTTGTCTGATCGCTTTTACTTTGAAAGCCATGAAACAGGAAACACTTGCCTAAAAAAGTTGACTTTACAAAGGGACCTCACATCCCCGATCATCTTAATATATTGTTTTACGCTCCAAAAAACGTTCATATTTTGCGGGAGAGACGGATGAGGAGCAGAAATGAAGCGCCAGCATATCGATCCATTCATCACCGCGGAGAGCGCCTTGGATTAGGAGATACGAGTCATTCTTTCGGCCGCGCTAACATGGGAGTCAATGACAAGCTAATGGTTGCACTGAGCGTTAGCATACGGCAAGCGAAAAGCGAAATGCCAAAAAAAAAAAAAGGAAAAATTCTGAATATTCTTATCTCGCCCCGCGTCGCTGGGACGTCGCTAGGACGTCCTCACACGTCAATAGTACTAATATTTCGGGGTCCTTATGACGTTCTCAGACGTCCTATGTATAGAATCTGTTAAAGGACTGTCTCTGTGTGTGAACAGGTGTTAAAGGACTGTCTCTGTGTGTGAACAGGTGTTAAAGGACTGTCTCTGTGTGTGAAGAGGTGTTAAAGGACTGTCTCTGTGTGTGAACAGGTGTTAAAGGACTGTCTCTGTGTGTGAACAGGTGTTAAAGGACTGTCTCTGTGTGTGAACAGGTGTTAAAGGACTGTGTCTCTGTGTGTGAACAGGTGTTAAAGGACTGTCTCTGTGTGTGAACAGGTGTTAAAGGACTGTCTCTGTGTGTGAACAGGTGTTAAAGCACTGTATCTGTGTGTGAACAGGTGTTAAAGCACTGTCTCTGTGTGTGAACAGGTGTTAAAGGACTGTCTGTGTGTGAACAGGTGATAAAGGGCTGTGTCTCTGTGTGTGAACAGGTTGGACTTTGACGACCCTGAAGAGTTGGACGAAGAGGCTCTGATCGAACAGCGACGCCAGCAACGCCTCGCCATCGTCCAGGTCTCGTTCCCTCCTCTCCTCTCCTCTCCTCTCCTCTCCTCTCCTCTCCTCTCCTCTCCTCTCCTCTCCTCTCCTCTCCTCTCCTCTCCCCTCCCCTCCCCTCCTCTCCTCTCCTCAGGCCTAAATGTTGTTAATGTTGAATTATTCCAACAGAAATACAAGGCGGGTGGCGAGGACCCCTCCTCCACCAATCAGACGTCGGAGCCCAGCAGCCCTCAGAGCAGCACGCGGAGCCGCTCCCCCTCCCCCGACGACGTGCTGGAGCGCGTCGCGGCCGACGTCAAGGAGTACGAGAGAGAGAACCTCAACACCTTCGAGGCCAACATCAAGGCCAAGCACAACCTCATCGCCCAGGAGAAGGACGGTAAATAGACCTTTAATAATAAACCTTTACATCAAGGCCAAGCACAACCTCATCGCCCAGGAGAAGGACGGTTCAACTTTCCCACAAACTCCCGTAAACTCCCTGTATATTAACTGTATATGCCGCTTTTTACATTTATTACATCATCAGACCAGCATCCACTAATCACAATTATTTTAGATAATCACACTTATTTGTGTATAATCTCGTCTTATCGTTTCCATGTTGAGGAATGTCATTTTCAGACAATTATCAAAAATAGTAGAAATAGCAGATCTACAAGCTTACAACATGTCACTTTGTGACGTGTTGTGAGCTTGTAGATCTGTGTCTCCAACCTCCGTCTCTCTCTGCTGCCCCCTGCTGTCCAGGAGCCAACCCAAAGAAGCCGTCGGCCCCCGACATGTTTACAGAGTCGGACGACATGTTCGCCGCCGACTTCGATGTGAGTCCCACAGGAAGTACAATAAATAACACATGAAGTACAATAAATAACACAGGAAGTACAATAAATAACAATGTTTATGTTAAATACTGGGACAGACAGAGATACTATTGAATTGATTAGAAATGGCTCTGCTTTAGGTGTGTGTGTGTGTGTGTGTGTGTGTGTGTGTGTGTGTGTGTGTGTGTGTGTGTGTGTGTGTGTGTGTGTGTGTGTGTGTGTGTGTGTGTGTGTGTGTGTGTGTGTGTGTGTGTGTGTGTGTGTGTGTGTGTGTGTGTGTGTGTGTGTGTGTGTGTGTGTGAGAGACCAATTACACCAAGGGTTAATGTGTGTTGCACAACATGAACTATATACCTCTCCCGCATACATACCTTGAATAGTGATTTACAACCAGATATTTTACATAATTTACTAACTAACATTATTGTGTTAAAACAGTTTAAGGGCCCCAGACGGAGATTGATCAATAGGATGATGATTATTGATATCAAAATCGATCGCATCGCTCCACAGGCTGGGAGCGTCTGTTGCGCAACATTCCATGTTGCGCAACAGTGGGACGAAACTGTTCTCCCCCTGTTTAATAACTCTTGATCTAAATCATTCCGTCCAATTCTAAGCAAAGATCCTGCGTTAGACGGCCCGCCGCGGTCCCGTCGCTAGTCGCGGTAGATTTAATCATACCTCCCGTTGTTGTCGATCGCCTCTAGAGTGTTTTGGCTACATTTAGCTACTTCAACCCCTGCGTTAACATAGTGCTAGGATGAGGTTACTAACTGTAACCCCTGTGTTAGCAGAGTGCTAGGATGAGGTTACTAACTGTAACCCCTGTGTTAGCAGAGTGCTAGGATGAGGTTACTAACTGTAACCCCTGTGTTAGCAGAGTGCTAGGATGAGGTTACTAACTGTAACCCCTGTGTTAGCAGAGTGCTAGGATGAGAGCAGCAGGTGTTGGGAAGGACTTCAAGGAGAATCCTAACCTGAGAGACAACTGGACGGATGCAGAGGGTTACTATAGTAAGTACACACTATATACTACTAATACTACACTAAGTACACACTATATACTACTAATACTAGACTAAGTACACACTAAGTACACACTACACTGAACATCGGGGAGCATTAACATGTTTTTAACATGTTTCTAGGGGTGAACATTGGGGAGACTGGACACTAACATGTTTTTAACGTGTTTAGGTGTGAACATCGGGGATACTGGGCATTAACATGTTTTTAACATGTTTCTAGGGGTGAACATTGGAGAGACTGGACACTAACATGTTTTAACGTTTTTAGGGGTGAGCATCGGGGAGACTGGACACTAACATGTTTTTAACGTGTTTAGGTGTGAACATCGGGGATACTGGGCATTAACATGTTTTTAACATGTTTCTAGGGGTGAACATTGGAGAGACTGGACACTAACATGTTTTTAACGTGTTTAGGGGTGAACATTGAAGAGACTGTGGACATTAACATGTTTTTAACGTGTTTAGGGGTGAACATCGGGGAGACGCTGGACAAGCGCTACGATGTGTACGGCTACACGGGTCAGGGCGTGTTCAGCAACGTGATCAGAGCCAGGGACACCGCCCGCGCCGGCCAGGAGGTGGCAGTGAAGATCATCAGGAACAACGAGCTCATGTGAGTCCATGCAGTCATAATTCATATGAAACACAACGTCATCATTCATATGAAACACGACGTCATAATTCATATGAAACACGACGTCATTCATATGAAACACGACGTCATAATTCATTTGAAACACGACGTCATCATAATTCATATGAAACACGACGTCATAATTCATATGAAACACGACGTCATTCATATGAAACACGACGTCATAATTCATATGAAACACGACGTCATCATAATTCATATGAAACACGACGTCATAATTCATATGAAACACGACGTCATTCAATCATAATTCATATGAAACACGACGTCATAATTCATATGACACACGACGTCATCATAATTCATATGAAACACGACGTCATCATAATTCATATGAAACACGACGTCATAATTCATATGAAACACGACGTCATTCAATCAGCATTTGGTATATGAATATGTTTACATCATAATTCATATGAAACACGACGTCATAATTCATATGAAACACGACGTCATAATTCATATGAAACACGACGTCATTCAATCAGCATTTGGTATATGAATATGTTTACATCATAATTCATATGAAACACGACGTCATAATTCATATGAAACACGACGTCATAATTCATATGAAACACGACGTCATTCCATCAGCATTTGGTCTATGAATATGTTTACATCATAATTCATATGAAACACGACGTCATTCAATCAGCATTTGGTCTATGAATATGTTTACATCTTTGAATCATGTTTATTGGCTGCCCTAAAAGAGGTAAGAAGTGTTGTAAGTGAAGGTTTTCGGTTAAATTAAAACATATCAATATCTTTAATATATTCTGATGGGTAATCCTTGCTACAGAGCTCTCCCTGTCTCTCCTCCACTAGCCTCGGAAACCCAGACCTTTTTATTTACAGGGAGAAAAAAAAAGTCCCCACCCTTCCTCCAATGAGACACTGAACCCCATACTTCCTCCAATGAGACACTGAACCCCACACTGCCTCCAATGAGACACTGAACCCCACACTTCCTCCAATGAGACACTGAACCCCACACTTCCTCCAATGAGACACTGAACCCCACACTGCCTCCAATGAGACACTGAACCCCACACTTCCTCCAATGAGACACTGAACCCCACCCTGCCTCCAATGAGACACTGAACCCCACCCTGTCTCCAATGAGACACTGAACCCCACACTGCCTCCAATGAGACACTGAACCCCACCCTGCCTCCAATGAGACACTGAACCCCACACTGTCTCCAATGAGACACTGAACCCCACCCTGTCTCCAATGAGACACTGAACCCCACCCTGCCTCCAATGAGACACTGAACCCCACCCTGTCTCCAATGAGACACTGAACCCCACCCTGCCTCCAATGAGACACTGAACCCCACACTGTCTCCAATGAGACACTGAACCCCACCCTGCCTCCAATGAGACACTGAACCCCACCCTGTCTCCAATGAGACACTGAACCCCACATTGCCTCCAATGAGACACTGAACCCCACCCTGCCTCCAATGAGACACTGAACCCCACCCTGTCTCCAATGAGACACTGAACCCCACCCTGTCTCCAATGAGACACTGAACCCCACCCTGTCTCCAATGAGACACTGAACCCCACCCTGCCTCCAATGAGACACTGATCCCCACCCTGTCTCCAATGAGACACTGAACCCCACATTGCCTCCAATGAGACACTGAACCCCACCCTGCCTCCAATGAGACACTGAACCCCACATTGCCTCCAATGAGACACTGAACCCCACACTGCCTCCAATGAGACACTGAACCCCACCCTGCCTCCAATGAGACACTGAACCCCACCCTGCCTCCAATGAGACACTGAACCCCACCCTGTCTCCAATGAGACACTGAACCCCACTCTGCCTCCAATGAGACACTGAACCCCACCCTGCCTCCAATGAGACACTGAACCCCACCCTGAACCCCACCCTGTCTCCAATGAGACACTGAACCCCACACTGCCTCCAATGAGACACTGAACCCCACCCTGCCTCCAATGAGACACTGAACCCCACATTGCCTCCAATGAGACACTGAACCCCACACTGTCTCCAATGAGTCGACTGTTCACCGCTTCACCTCCCAATGTATGAATGAATGGACCGTTGTAAAGCGCTTTGAGTAAGCACAGAAAAGTGCTATAAACATGTAATCCTTTATTATTGTTGTCATTATTACTTCCATAAACATGACAGTGATGTTCTGTGATCTTTAAAGGCAAAAGACGGGTCTGAAGGAGCTGGAATTCCTGAAGAAGCTCAACGACGCCGACCCAGACGACAAGTTCCACTGCCTGCGTCTCTTCAGACACTTCTACCACAAGCAGCACCTGTGTCTGGTCTTTGAACCTCTAAGGTACGTACATAGACCTGTGTCTGGTCTTTGAACCTCTAAGGTACGTACAGAGACCTGTGTCTGGTCTCTGAACCTCTAAAGTACTACAGAGACCTGTGTCTGGTCTCTGAACCTCTAAGGTACTACATAGACCTGTGTATGGTCTTTGAACCTCTAATAATAAATAATAATAAAACTTTATTTGTTTAAGTCCTGTGTTCTCCTCCTCAGCATGAACCTTCGTGAGGTTCTGAAGAAGTACGGTAAAGATGTGGGTCTTCACATCAAGGCGGTTCGCTCCTATAGCCAGCAGCTGTTCCTCGCTCTGAAGCTCCTCAAACGATGCAACATCCTCCACGCCGACATCAAGCCTGACAACATCCTGGTGAGTCTGTAGTGCTGACACAACATCCTGGTGAGTCTGTAGTTCTGACTCAACATCCTGTTGAGTCTGTAGTTCTGACTCAACATCCTGGTGAGTCTGTAGTTCTGACACAACATCCTGGTGAGTCTGTAGTTCTGACAACATCCTGGTGAGTCTGTAGTTCTGACCCAACATCCTGATGAGTCTGTAGTTCTGACCCAACATCCTGATGAGTCTGTAGTTCTGACTCAACATCCTGATGAGTCTGTAGTTCTGACAACATCCTGGTGAGTCTGTAGTTCTGACACAACATCCTGGTGAGTCTGTAGTTCTGACACAACATCCTGGTGAGTCTGTAGTTCTGACTCAACATCCTGATGAGTCTGTAGTTCTGACAACATCCTGGTGAGTCTGTAGTTCTGACACAACATCCTGGTGAGTCTGTAGTTCTGACTCAACATCCTGGTGAGTCTGTAGTTCTGACAACATCCTGGTAAGTCTGTAGTTCTGACAACATCCTGGTGAGTCTGTAGTTCTGACAACATCCTGGTGAGTCTGTAGTTCTGACAACATCCTGGTGAGTCTGTAGTTTTTACGTCAAACCAGCCTGCGTAGCTAACTAGTTCAGGCCAAGGAAGCTCTGAGAAGGTGGCCACGTGACTGGGCCGCGCCATGACACTTTCATGGACACTTTCATGGGAGCCAAACTCACACCGGAAGTGCAATGAATACATGGCAGTGAATGGAGCCGGCTAGACCAGCTCATAACAAACATTATTTATGAACAATTGAGACCTTTTGTAAAGTAATCACTTCTGGAAAATAACAGAAGACATATCACAGGTTGTTTTCTAATCACTTACTTTTCGATGTGCACAGAGTGCACAGTATATCATTTTATCTGAGGATCTAAACAGCAGCAGGTATCGTTTCTGGCTCCGAAGTATCGCAAGATTTGGCTGCCAGACAGGAAACGGTCTCGCGATACTTCAGAAAGGTACTTCGTTCTCTTTAGATACCATACCTCTATAAACATTACACGAGTGTACACATCGAATAAGAACACAGTAGACAATAATGTGTTACATGTCTTCTGTTATTTTCCAGAAGTGATTACTTTACAAAAGGTCTCAATAGAGCACCGAAGTCCTGACGTAACTCGCTCATCCCGACGATTCCCCTGGTTCGCGGAAGTAATTTCTCTATGGAGAATAACATGGGGTGATCTTAATATCGTCTACTATAAGCGTTGTGGTCCAAAAATAAACAAGCTGTCTCGGCGTTATTGTCAGGGAGGTGTCTCTGTATCGTTTGCAACAGTCAGTCACTCATATATGATAGTCTGCTTCTAGCGAAAATGTAACTAATTCAGCTCATTAACATTAGCGTTTTCTCTCAGTCAGTTGATTCTTCATATCCATATGAGTGAAGCGGCCGGGGTGACATGTTTATTTTTCAAACATAGTTCTTATATGAGGCGATCTAAAATCGCCTCAATGGGGATTTCAATGCAACTAAACAAATGAACCTGGGGACTGACGCCCTCTACTGAAAGTGACGTCAGACTTCGGTGCTCTATAGTTCATAAATAATGTTTGTTCATGAGCTGGTCACTGAGCTCTCATTGACTCCAGTGTTCATGAGCTGGTCACTGAGCTCTCATTGACTCGAGTGTTCATGAGCTGGTCACTGAGCTCTCATTGACTCCAGTGTTCATGAGCTGGTCACTGAGCTCTCATTGACTCCAGTGTTCATGAGCTGGTCACTGAGCTCTCATTGACTCCAGTGTTCATGAGCTGGTCATTGACTCCAGTGCATTCTGCCAAACTTCAGGGTAGTTTGGCTCCCATGAAAGTGTCCATGGAAGTGTCATGGCGCAGCCCTGTCACGTGACCACTTCACTTCCTTCTCAGAGTTTCCTTGGGTTCAGGCAAGGAAGCTCTTAGAAGGAAGTGAAGTGGTCACGTGACTGGGCTGCGCCATGACACTTTCATGGACACTTTCATGGGAGCCAAACTCACACCGGAAGTGCAATGAATACATGGCAGTGAATGGAGCCGGCTGGACCAGCTCATAACAAACATTATACATGAACGATTGCGAGCTTTGTCATATAATTGGTTCAGGAATATGAAAGAAGACATAAGTGATATCACACGTATTTTCCGAGTGGTTTTTTTTTCGACTTAACTATTTATTTTAATTGAGGTATTTATAGAAGAGCACATAGTACGTTTTCTGCCTGGGCTGCTCTTTGAAAAAATATATCACATTAAGTAGTATGCACATCAAAAAATAAGACAGCCTAAAATAACGTGTTATATATATTATTTTATTTTCCAGAAGCGAGCACTTTACAAAAGGTCTCAGTCATTCATAAATAATGTTTGTTCATGAGCTGGTCACTGAGCTCTCATTGGCTCCAGTGCATTCTGCCGAACTTCCCGGGTGTAGTTTGGCTCCCGTGAAAGTGTCCATGAAAGTGTCATGGCGCAGCCCAGTCACGTGACCACTTCACTTCCTTCTCAGAGCTTCCTTGGGTTCAGGCAGACCACTTGTGAGCGCTCCTACCTGATCAGGTGACTAGATGCAGGTGTTACTCTCATAATGGTGTCCTAATGAAACATGTGTCTCATAGTAGTTACTCTCATAATGGTGTCCTAATGAAATGTGTGTCTCATAGTAGTTACTCTCATAATGGTGTCCTAATGAAACGTGTGTCTCATAGTAGTTACTCTCATAATGCTGTCCTAATGAAATGTGTGTCTCATAGTAGTTACTCTCATAATGGTGTCCTAATGAAATGTGTGTCTCATAGTAGTTACTCTCATAATTGTGTCCTAATGAAATGTGTGTCTCATAGTAGTTACTCTCATAGCTGTGTCCTAATGAAACGTGTCTCCATTTTGTGTACCAACCACGCAATTCTAGGCGTATAGACACCTAGAATTGCGTGGTTGGTACACAAAATGTGTGCAGGTTGGCAGCTCTGGGTGTTACTCTCATAATGGTGTCCTAATGAAATGTGTGTCTCTGGACTACAGGTGAACGAGTCGAAGACCATCCTGAAGCTGTGTGACTTTGGCTCAGCGGGTCACGTGGCCGACAACGACATCACTCCCTACCTGGTGAGCCGCTTCTACAGAGCGCCAGAGATCAGTAAGTACACACCCTGAACCCTCTACCCTACCCTTAACCCATTCTGACCTGAGATCAGATTCATACGAGGTTTTCCACTGGACACACACTGGTCTGATGAACCCATTCTGACCTGAGATCAGATTCTAAAAATGTCAGTCGTTCTTCGATTTTTCAAAAATAGCAGACCTACGAGCTCGTAGCACGCCACTCGGTGGCGCGCTAAGAGCTTGTAGATCTGCTATTTTTCAATAGCTAAAACATAACATGACGCTGACACCAAAATGGGTTCCCGTTCAGAATGGGTTAACACAATCAGTGCCGGAAGTTCTTCAAAATAGGAGCTCTGGGTGGCCGGAGTTGTCTGAGCGCTTTTACTCTGAAAGCCACGACCCGGAAAAAATCTACTAAAAAAAGTTTACTTTACATTGCTAGCTTACATTGCGATCATTTTAGTTTATACGTTATATAATCCAAAAATCTTTAATATTTTTCAGATTCTATTATAGGTTCTAAATCCTGACAGTTTTCTGAAAACCCCTCATGTTTCTATATTAGTGGTTCTCAAACTATTTCATGTCAAGGACTTGTCGTTCTGAAAGAATATATATATTCAAAGTAGGGCATTAACCAAACTTGATTTTTGATAGTCGACTCGACTACCATCAAAATCGATTTATAGTCGATTAGTCGGCGGTAAAATATGATATTATTTCCATCCAATCAAGCATTAAAACATTGTGTTCTGAAACAGCCAGCGAGTGAAGGATTAACTGCAAAACAGAGCCGGTGAATGCAGGCCGAGTGGAATAGTAAGAGAGTGGCGACACACTTTGATCTCGCCGCAAAGCGGGTACTACCTATGGGCTATAGTTCCAAACATTGGAACTATCCCATTGAGACAAAGCGGGGTGCCTAATGGGCTATAGTTCCACACATTGGAACAATCCTATTGAGACAAAGCGGGGTGCCTATGGGCTATAGTTCCACACATTGTAACTATCCCATTGAGACAAAGCGGGTACCTATGGGCTATAGTTCCAAACATTGGAACTATCCTATTGAGACAAAGCGGGGTGCCTATGGGCTATAGTTCCAAACATTGGAACTATCCCATTGAGACAAAGCGGGGTGCCTATGGGCTATAGTTCCAAACATTGGAACTATCCCATTGAGACAAAGCGGGGTGCCTATGGGCTATAGTTCCAAACATTGGAACTATCCCATTGAGACAAAGCGGGGTGCCTATGGGCTATAGTTCCAAACATTGGAACTATCCCATTGAGATAGAATGAGCACTTCCGCATTCCATTGTTACAGTGGGAGTCAACACGAGTGTCGCCACTCTCTTACTAGATTACGCTGAATGCCGCTCTGATTGGCCGAAATTAGCTCAGCTGTTTCAAATCAAAGTTGCAAGTCCACAATGACTCACGGACGCGTTGTGAGCTTGTAGATCTGCTATTTTTGGATGCGCAAGACCTTTCTACGGAGCAGCATAGCTGCATAGCTGAACGATGCGATGTTTTTCATACAACCCTAAATGTTCAACAACAAGTTACAAGTTGTAACTTGTTGAACATTTAGGGTTGTATGAAAAACTGTGGTTGTAACTTACAACCACAGTTCATTTGGTTTTTAGAAGGAGCTACAAGCTAGGAGGAGGTTATGATTACGTACTAGGTTTGCTAGCTAGCAGGCTGCCAGGCTATGAATCAGATGATCAACTTCTTAACTTCATCGCGACTATTATGACTATGATCGTGCGTTTGTTTTTAATAATGCCGCAAGCGGCACGCCTACTGTAGTTTGACTGTCACCAAACTGGATAATATTTGGCAGAGTGAGGAGGAACTCCTGCTATACTTTACTGTACCGGACGACACGACGAAACGTCTCCAATCTAACTTGTTGAAGAAACTACAGTAATAAACTCACCAATAGTACAAGTATTTACACTGTAGTTGTCCCCATTGAGCGTATGAGCCTATGAGGCATATCGCATTATGCTTTTCCCAAAGAAAATCTGTCTTGAATGCTGCTTGTGCAAAAGCCGGTCCGCTGCCCACGGCAAAACCCACGTACAGTAGGCTTGTATACGATATGAAAACAATCAGCCAGGAATGGATTAGTACTGAATTTGGCGAACTACCAACAAAACAGAGCTCACAGCTGCATGCCTGCTGTAAAAAAATTAAAGAAAAATAATATTAACGATTACTCGATTTTTTTTTTACAGTGTCGACTACCGTTTTGCTAGTCGACTAATTGATAATTATGTTAATGCCCTAATTCAAAGATGTGCACCACCTTTTTCTACGAGCTTGTAGATCTGCTATATTTCAATAGGGCGCCAGAGAAGTACACTCAGTGTGTTGTCTCCTATCCTCCCTGCTGCGTTCTGAACTTCTTATCGTCGCTCGTATTTATATTTGCTAAAGGCTGGTCGAGATGGATGGAACCTTCACAGCCCGTGTGTGTGTGTGTGTGTGTGTGTGTGTGTGTGTGTGTGTGTGTGTGTGTGTGTGTGTGTGTGTGTGTGTGTGTGTGTGTGTGTGTGTGTGTGTGTGTGTGTGTGTGTGTGTGTGTGTGTGTGTGTGTGTGTGTGTGTCTCTCAGTCATAGGGAAGCCGTACGACTACGGCATCGACATGTGGTCGGTGGGCTGCACGTTGTACGAGCTCTACACCGGGAAGATCCTGTTCGCCGGTTCCTCCAACAACCACATGGTCAAACTGGCCATGGATCTGAAGGGCAAGATGCCCAACAAGGTACTGACGTTACCCCCTAGGGGTAACGGAAATTCTTTCATGGGCCACAAGGGGGCGCTCTGTGGGCCGCAAATGGCCCGCGGGCCGCCTATTGGGGAACCCTGCCCTAGGGCCTAGACACAAGGTAGTGTTTTACCCTTCCTAGACACAAGGTAGTGTTTTTACTATAGGATGCACAATATAATTGGTATCATAATTGGAATGTGTGCCGCAAACAATTTTTAAAAAATAGCAGACCTACAAGCTCGTAGCGCGCCACTCGGTGGCACACTATGAGCTTGTAGATCTGCTATTTTTCAGTAGATAAAGTACAACATAATGCTTAGTTAAAACACCAAAAGGGGTTCCCGTCCAGGATGGGTTAAAGAGCTTCCTCCCAGACAGACCGTGTGTGTTTCTTTCCCCAGATGATCCGTAAAGGTCTGTTCAAAGACCAGCACTTCGACCAGAACCTCAACTTCCTGTACATCGAAGTGGACAAAGTGACCGAGAGGGTTAGTTTCCGCTTCCTCTTCCTGTCCTCCTAACTTCCTTTTCCCCACTGATTAAAAACTAAATGAAAACTAAGCCATGATGACTAAACCTTTTTCCCACTGACGAAAACGACATTAAAAACTAAATGAATACTAAGCCATGATGACTAAACCTATGACTACATATACTGTCGATTTTGTCAACAAATAATTTTAATTTAATCTACCTGCACTATGCATATGTTTAATTAACAGTGGATTGTGCCTTCAATCTACCTGCACTATTAATATGTGTAATTAACAGTGGATTGTGCCTTTAATCTACCTGCACTATTCATATGTTTAATTAACAGTCAAGTGTGTACAGTAGCTAGGTGTAATGTTAGAGTCCACAGAAGACGTAAATATGAAATAAATGCTTAAACATGTGGCTAGGTGTAATGTTAGAGTCCACAGAAGACATGTAAATATGAAATAAATGCTTAAACATGTAGCTAGGTGTAATGTTAGAGTCCACAGAAGACATGTAAATATGAAATAAATGCTTAAACATGTAGCTAGGTGTAATGTTAGAGTCCACAGAAGACATGTAAATATGAAATAAATGCTTAAACATGTAGCTATAGGTGTAATGTTGGAGACCACAGAAGACATGTAAATATGAAATAAATGCTTCAACATGTAGCTAGGTGTAATGTTAGAGTCCACAGAAGACATGTAAATATGAAATAAATGCTTAAACATGTAGCTATAGGTGTAATGTTAGAGACCACAGAAGACATGTAAATATGAAATAAATGCTTCAACATGTAGCTAGGTGTAATGTTAGAGACCACAGAAGACATGTAAATATCAAATAAATGCTTAAACATGTAGCTAGGTGTAATGTTAGAGACCACAGAAGACATGTAAATATGAAATAAATGCTTAAACATGTAGCTAGGTGTAATTTTAGAGACCACAGAAGACATGTAAATATGAAATAAATGCTTAAACATGTAGCTAGGTGTAATGTTAGAGACCACAGAAGACATGTAAATATGAAATAAATGCTTAAACATGTAGCTAGGTGTAATGTTAGTCCACAGAAGACATGTAAATATGAAATAAATGCTTAAACATGTAGCTAGGTGTAATGTTAGAGTCCACAGAAGACATGTAAATATGAAATAAATGCCCAAACATGTAGCTAGGTGTAATGTTAGAGACCACAGAAGTGAACCTTTCAAGCCTGTTTTCTCAACTCGCTGTTTCTCTGCCAGACATTACTCTATAAGCCATATCTCCAAAACTGGTGGGTCAAACTGAACAACCAATATGTCAATTTGAAGCTATGATTCCCTGCTTTCACATGACATGACACAAATTCAAAAAAATCCAATGGCAGCCCCTCAGTCAAATCTGGTCACTTGCTTACTGTAAATCGCTCCGGATTGAGACATTCTGCTAAATGCCTACATTGTTTCATTTCAATCTGACCTCCTGACCAACTCTTTGTTCTGTGTTTTGTCTTCCCCTACAGGAGAAGGTGACCGTGATGAGCACCATCAACCCCACCAAGGACCTCCTGACCGACATGGTGGGAGGCCAGCGGCTGCCCGAGGACCAGAGGAAGAAAGTCCTGACACTCAAAGACCTGATAGACGGCACGCTGATGCTGGACCCGGCCAAACGCATCAGCATCAACCAGGCCCTGCAGCACCCCTTCATACAGGAGAAGATCTGACCCCGCCCCTTCATACAGGAGAAGATCTGACCCCGCGAGAAGATATGCCCCACGCTCCCCTTCATACAGGAGAAGATCTGACCCCGCCCCTTCATACAGGAGAAGATCTGACCCCACGAGAAGATATGCCCCTCTGACCCAGGCCCTGCAGCACCCATTCATACAGGAGAAGATCTGACCCCGCCCCTTCGTCCAGGAGAAGATATGCCCCTCTGACCCCGCCCCTTCATCCAGGAGAAGATATGCCCTGTCACCCCTTCATACAGTAGATCTGACTCAGCCCTTTTCATCCAGGAGAAGATATGCCCTGCTGACCCAGGCCCTTCATCCAGGAGAAGATATGCCCCTCTGACCCAGGCCCTTCATCCAGGAGAAGATATGCCCCAAGCTCCCCTTCATCCAGGAGAAGATATGCCCTCACGCCCCTTCATCCAGGAGAAGATATGCCCTCACGCCACACACACCGACACCCTTCCAGAGCAGAAAACACACAGATTTCTGTTTGAGAATGCTATGGATTTTATTTCTCTTTATTTTCCTTCATTATTGTACATAAGCCATTGAAATACGTAGCCATCAGTGTGTGTGTGATAATCGTCGTGAACACTTGCCCCCTCCCACCCACCCCCCCTCCTATCCCCCACGACAAAGTTATGGACTTTTTTCTATTTAAACTGGCATTGAAGTGACTAAATGTTATAAAGAAAAGAAGGAAAGAAGAATTCCTGTAAATATGTCTATTATTATCGCATAATTAATGCTGAGTGTCAGTTTAGTGTTTTTTTTTAGTTTTTTTTTTTCTTCATCGTAGTTGCAAATATCAAACATACACGTGTTCTTTCCCCTCGGTGTGGTTTCTCCTGCGTTCACACACGTCGCTTGCTGCGAGGCGATCACACACGTCGCTGCGAGGCGACAGCGTTCTGAGGCGAGGCGATCACACACGTCGCTCTGAGGCGAGGCGACTGCGTTCACACACGTCGCTCTGAGGCGAGGCGATCACACACGTCGCTCTAAAGCGAGGCGACGGCGTTCTGAGGCGACTGCGTTCACACACGTCGCTCTGAGGCAAGGCGACTTCGTTCACACACGTCGCTTTAAGGTGAGGGGACTGCGTTCACACACGGCTCTCTGAGGCGAGGCGACGGCGTTCACACACTTTTCTGTGTGTGCTCCGAGTTCTGTGGCACGCACGTGTAAAATGCTGTGTGTGTGTGTGTGCATCAATCCATTCTGGTCCAAAAGAGTCTAACGAAGGCTCTGTTCCATTCTGGTCCAACACAGTCTAATGAAGGCTCTGTTCCATTCTGGTCAAACACAGTCTAACGAAGGCTCTGTTCCATTCTGGTCAAACACAGTCTAATGAAGGCTCTGTTCCATTCTGGTCCAACACAGTCTAATGAAGGCTCTGTTCCATTCTGGTCCAACACAGTCTAATGAAGGCTCTGTTCCATTCTGGTCCAACACAGTCTAATGAAGGCTCTGTTCCATTCTGGTCCAACACAGTCTAATGAAGGCTCTGTTCCATTCTGGTCAAACACAGTCTAACGAAGGCTCTGTTCCATTCTGGTCCAACACAGTCCAACGAAGGCTCTGTTCCAACAGAGTTTAATGAAGGCTCTGTTCCATTCTGGTCAAACACAGTCTAATGAAGGCTCTATTCCATTCTGGTCAAACACAGTCTAATGAACGCTCTGTTCCATTCTGGTCAAACACAGTCTAATGAAGGCTCTGTTCCATTCTGGTCCAACACAGTCTAATGAAGGCTCTGTTCCATTCTGGTCAAACACAGTCTAATGAAGGCTCTGTTCCATTCTGGTCCAACAGTCTAATGAAGGCTCTGTTCCATTCTGGTCAAACACAGTCTAATGAAGGCTCTGTTCCATTCTGGTCAAACAGTCTAATGAAGGCTCTGTTCCATTCTGGTCAAACAGAGTCTTTAACGAAGGCGCTGTTCCATTCTGGTCAAACACAGTCTAATGAAGGCTCTGTTCCATTCTGGTCAAACACAGTCTAATGAAGGCTCTGTTCCATTCTGGTCAAACACAGTCTAATGTAGGCTCTGTTCCATTCTGGTCCAAAAGAGTAATGAAGGCTCTGTTCCATTCTGGTCCAACAGAGTCTAATGAAGGCTCTGTTCCATTCTGGTCAAACACAGTCTAATGAAGGCTCTGTTCCATTCTGGTCAAACACAGTCTAATGTAGGCTCTGTTCCATTCTGGTCCAACACAGTCTAACGAGGCGAGGCGTCTACCTGTCTGTGTCAGTGGAGCGCGGAGCCTTTTCCCAGGCGTCAGGCTGAGGAAGGGATGGACCCATACAGTATGTACGTATTGCTGTAAATCCGTTGACAGAATCTTTTTTTATTACATTTTTTTGAAAGGTGCGCAGCCGTTTTTCTGTTGGTGAACAGATCAATACTTCACGGTCGGTGGTGTCCCCCCCCTCCCCTCCCCCAGGGTGCCCCCCCCCCCCCCCCCCCCCCTGTCAAATCCGTTGACAGAATCTTTTTTTATTACATTTTTTTGAAAGGTGCGCAGCCGTTTTTCTGTTGGTGAACAGATCAATACTTCACGGTCGGTGGTGTGTCCCCCCTCCCCTCCCCCAGGGTGCCCCCCCCCCCCCCCCCCCCCAGGGTGTCCCCCCCCCCCCCCCAAGGTCCCGGCTCTTTTAGGCTCTCAGATTTTAAGTGCCTCCCGTTAACGAGCCTCGTTTGTTACTCCAACCAATGGCAGCCTGTTCTGTATCTGTCCTCCAACCAACCAACCAATGGCAGCCTGTTCTGTATCTGTCCTCCAACCAACCAACCAACCAACCAATGGCAGCATTGTCGACGCCCCCTCTGTATCCGTTGTCCTATCACAACACTGTACATATTCTATTGTTAGCATTGTTTCATGTTTTTTTTTCTTTTCCATTAAAGTGGTAAAAATTGTGATTTCAATAAAGAACTTAGTTGTGAAATGAAGATCCACCTTCAGTGTAACACAACTTTTAGTAATAAAAAAAAACATTTAATATTCGATACCCAGTGTTTGATTTGTTAAAAAGACATTGTTTGACCTAAAGACAGCTATGTGTGTGGCTGGGTCTGTCGCGTCCGTGCACGAAAATAGCGTTATTGCGTTTGTTCACCACCTGTTGTCACTGTTGCACAGCCTAACACACAGGCCAGGGAGGAGGGCTTGTACAGTACAGTTCAGACGGGTCTGATTTTTACTCCAGTACAGCATGTTTACATTCAGCAGTATTTTTGAGTGGTGCAACCACTCCCTTACGGAGCGCTTTGTGTGGGGCTGGGTGGCTGGCTGACTGGCTGGGTGGGTGGGTGGGTGGCTGGCTGGGTGGGTGTGTGGCTGGGTGGGTGGCTGTCTGGGTGGGTGGGTGGGTGGGTGTGTGGCTGGCTGGCTGGCTGGGTGTGTGGCTGGCTGTCTGGGTGTGTGGCTGGCTGTCTGGGTGGGTGGGTGGGTGGCTGGCTGGCTGTCTGGGTGGGTGGGTGGGTGGCTGGCTGTCTGGGTGTGTGGCTGGCTGGCTGGGTGGGTGTGTGGCTGGCTGGCTGTCTGGGTGGGTGGCTGGCTGTATGGGTGGGTGGGTGGGTGGCACGAAAACAGCATGGTTGTTTTTCACCACTTGTGCAACCTAACACACACAAACGCACATATTAACTGTATGTACTGTATGGTGATTTCGGGTGTGCCACTACAGTACAGTGACAGTACAGTAGAGGGACCCCCACACGGTAACTCTGTCATTTCTCAGCTCTTTCAGACGCAGGGCTGCTCCCTGGAATCCGGGCCGGCACCCTGGGGGGTGCGTTCCTGTGGGTCTGGAACTTCCACCCCCCTCCCCCACCTCCACACGGAGTTGCATCACTCACTTCATTTTTTCTTTACATTGTGCTAGTACAATTATCCATAGATTTGAGTTCTCTGTACGGCTGCTGTTTATTAACCCATTCTGACCTGAGATCAGATTCACACGAGGTTTCCACTGGACACACGCCGGTCTGACGAACCCATTCTGACCTGAGATCAGATTCATACGAGGTTTCCGCTGGACACACACTGGTCTGATGAACCCATTCTGACCTGAGATCAGATTCTAAAAATGTCAGTCGTCTCTTCGATTTTTCAAAAATAGCAGACCTACAAGCTCGTATCGCGCCACTCGGTGGCGCGATATGAGCTTGTAGATCTGCTATTTTTAAATAGCTAAAGCATAACATGATGCTAACACCAAAATGGGTGCCCGGTCAGAATGGGTTAAGGGACTAAGCAGTCCATGAAGGGACGTTGGTCCCTTATTGTTCTGTTTTTCTTTTATTTTCTAATGCTTCCTCCCAAAAATAGCAGTTCTAGCTGAACCGTGCAGTCGGTTTTCGTGAAACTCGGAAATCTGGTAGAGAGGGCCATGCCAAACGGTGAGGACGCGAAGTCCAATACCATTGGCCAAAGGGTGGCGCTATAGCACTCCATTGAAAATGCTAACTTTGACCACGCATAGCTCATGGACCGTTTGACACGTCGGCAATAAAACTCACATTTCAAATGTGTCTCCTTCCAGGATCTTTGATCAAAATGCACAAACGTTTCTACACGTCAACTCTGGAGCTGTACGGACATGGGAATCTATAGTACTGTAAGTGGAAAAATGAAGGATAACAATGCAACTTTTACAGTATGGTAGAGGGTCATGCCAAATAGCACTGAAACCAGCCTTACTCCTATTGGCCAAAGGGGGACGCTATAGCATTTATTTCCAAATGAAACCGTTGTATTAATCTAATTATACTATTCAATTAATACTATTATACTGAAAAAGAGACCTTACAGTACAATTTCAAGTTTACACATGCAAATAAAATGACCCAATAATCGACACACTTTATTTAGAACACACAATCACTTATTCCAACAAAGAAAACGGCATTATTAAACCATATTAGTTTGGCCTCTTCTACAAAAATAAAAGTTACTGTCGCCGTCAATCTCTTGAATTATTAATGGTACTTGTATCATTTCCCACCACAGAGTAACCTCTCCGACTATCCAGCATGTCTCCACCTCGGCGGCCTGCAGCGTTGGGACGTGTGGAGCAGTTCCCCGGCTGTGTTTTGGGTGCATTTACTGTTCTTTCATTTGACTCAAAAGGGAGTCGAATATGTTTACAGTTGTCAGATTCAGGAATACTTAAATACTTGCCGCTTCAGGCTGTTGATTGTCTCCAGAGTAAGCTCTTGGTTCTAATTCATACCATGTACGTTACAGTTACAGACCCAGCTGTTTAGAAAAAGGACCTTGGTTCTAATTCATACCATGTACGTTACAGTTACAGACCCAGCTGTTTAGAAAAAGATCTTGGTTCTAATTAATACCATGTATGTATTTATTGTCGCCATAATGTGCGCTTTACCGTTTCGTGTGCAGGTGTGTTCAGTTCACTGTGTTCCGTCAGTGCCTTACATTTGTTCTTCAGTGTGAGAATGTGAACAATGACCAGCATGCATGTGAGTTTGCCTTGACTCAAGGTTGTGTTTGCATTAATGTATGGGAAGCCGTTTAGGCCATAAATGCATAGTCAACTCGCACATACATGTATACTTCTCTTGCACATACATGCATATCTCACATACACATATACTTCTCTTGCACATACATATATATTGGTACTTCACTTGCACATACATGCATATCTCACATACACATATACTTCTCTTGCACATACATAT
This sequence comes from Protomyctophum parallelum, assembly GCF_964188405.1. Lineage (NCBI taxonomy): Eukaryota > Metazoa > Chordata > Actinopteri > Myctophiformes > Myctophidae > Protomyctophum > Protomyctophum parallelum. The sequence continues at coordinate 13,519,286 of NC_139712.1, read as the reverse complement.
ATATTGGTACTTCACTTGCACATACATGCATATCTCACATACACATACATGCATACTTCACTTGCACATACATATATATTGGTACTTCACTTGCACATACATGCATATCTCACATACACATACTGTAGCATAGCACAATTGTACAACGGAATATAGCCTTATACGAATGATTTTGTTTTGTTTAATCTAAAGACGGGCTTTTCTAATAAATGACCTGAAACTACAGACTACGGAATGCTGGTGCGTTATTAATCCGAAACCGCTGGTACATATAATATAGTCAGGGCTGCACACAACTTTTTTGGTCCAGTACTCAGAGGAGCACCTGGAGGAGTTACTTGGTGCTCCTAAAATGCGGCGACCCGTCTCGCCGGATGGATAAAAGAGAGATGCATGAATAACTTATAGCAAAACGATATTTATTGGATAAGTGGGGACTGGGGAGTCAATGGAGGGTATTGCAACTCTAGATTCATCCCATTATTAAAAAAATCTAGAGTTGCAAATTACAGCTACTGTACATGTAGGTAATCTGGCACCACTGCCATATCAGGCACAGTTTGCTGGGACGGTGCATACGCATCAAAAGTGGCGGGTTGGCTGGGACTGCGTACGGCGCAAAGTAACCACAGTATACTGCTAATCAACTTACAAATTACATAATACTCTAATTACATAATACTCTCAATGATGCCGTAAGAAATATGTGGATTGATCAACACAAATTTTAACAAAGCATACTTTCTATTACTCGCCAGTACAGCTGCGAAGAAAATCATTTTGGTTAATTGGAAATCTGAAAAATCACCTTCACAGAGACACTGGCTGAATGAGCTTTCATCATACTGTACCCCTGAAAAGATACCGTACAATGTAAGAAGAAGGCCTGCTACTTTTGAAAAGATATGGGGCAGGTTCTTTGAGGTTCTACCTTCAATATCTCCTCTGGGTTGATTTAGTTTTATTTATATTGTTATTTTCATGTATTTTTCCGAGTTGATGTTGTCAAGAGGTGTTATGGACAATACAGAGTAATGAGAGCTGTGTAGTTTTCCTTTCTGGAGTTGGGGTGGGGGGGGGGTTGATTCTGTAATTCATTGTTGTAAATGATATCTGCATAATCAATAAATAAATCTTTAAAAATATATATATATATGTGGATTAAACTAAAGGACCCAATGCCAGAGTGTAATTGGTTTTCGATGGTGACGTAATGACGATATGTTTTAGTGTTGGGAGGATTAAAGGTAATGCTCCTGTGTATACATGTATGTAATCTGGCACCACTGCCGTATCAGGCACAATTTGCTGGGACGGTGCATACGCATCAAAAGTGACAGTCGAAAGTACTTGCGCGCTCTGCTTGCGCACTAGTTGGCCTACTAGTGTGCAACAAGCAAGTATGTACTCGACAGAGTGCAGTTCTAGTTCTTCTTGTATTCTATTCGTAGCAATTTGCGGGTGTCTCCAAAATACTAACTAGCATTGGATCCTGCCGATATGGGTAGCTAGCCCATACCTGCCCCAGTGGGGTCTATTTCCTCCTGTCAGCTGTCTTTCCCTTGTTGTCAGCCATTCTATTCAAGGCAGTCACTGGATGACTCCAGAGTGAATGATTTCGAAAACACAGGACATGATGTTAAGTCCAAAGGGCCTGCAAGGCAGGGGCGTCCTACTCCCTGAGCCAGCTAGGCTTGCACTTGACCGCATACCTAAAGATGGAAGACTTGAGTACTGTGATGTATAGCCTATATAAAAGCCAAGTATCACTTGTATAATGCCTACTGTATATGCATGCATTCTAGAGGCAAGTTGGCCTAGAGTCCCATACAGAAACTGCCCCCGAACCCGACACCTTTTTATTTATTTATTAGGATATTTCTAGCATGCGCGATTGCGCTGCACTCTCGGCAGACAGTGCAACGCGTTGTGAGCTTGTAGAAATTGAGCCGGTGGGGTTGAAAATGAGGTCTACGTACAGGCCCACCTCAATTAAACTCACTGGATTATAATTTCTTCAGACAAGAGGATCCCAGGCCTAGGCCTATAATTATTCACGTATACTGTTCTTTATCGCAAACCGATAGTGTCTTGAGGGCCCATGCCCCCCCCCCTCTCTCTCCCGCATGGATCAATGCAGGCTGCATTGACATATCCGATTTTTTTTATCAGAGCTGCATTGTGCACGCACACACAAACACAAACACACACACACACACACACACACACGCATACACACACGAATGGACCTGTTAAACAAAACAAAATCTAAGGCACTGGTGCCGTACTTCTGGTTTACCGGAACGGGGTTCAACTCCCTGCAGTGCTCTGCTCAATGTGTTTTATTTACATGGTTCATTGAACGGGGTTCAACTCCCTGCAGTGCTCTGCTCAATGTGTTTCATTTACATGGTTAATTTTTATTTTCTGATCATTGTGTTGCCTTTTCACTATAGTTCGTCGTTTTTCTCGATTTTTGAGGTTTTGAGAGAAAGATGAAAATCGAGAAAAAAACGACATACTATAATTCATGGTTTCGGACGGAATGCTATAGCATGTCGTATTTCTCGGTTCATTTTAGACGTTTTTTATCCCATTTTTAGACGACCCTTTAGATGAATATTAGACCAAAAAATGCTCAGTGGGATTTTTGACCATGGGCTATAGCCCAAATCGTACGGCACGCCGTTTTTCATCATTTTTGAAAAAGAAAACGCCCAATGCATTCTCATAGAGAATGGATTAAGCCCTTATATGTCTCAGCTGTGGAAGTGTAAAAGACAAGCACTATGACTGGGAGTGGCGCGCAACTTGAAGGTCTGCTATTTTACAATGGTCCTGAATGGGGGGAAACTATATGCCCGAACAAATTGCTCTATCGCAAAAAGTAAAAGTCGAATGCAAATATGTGGCCTGAGATATTGAGGTACACCATGTGCGATTGTGGTGTTGGTACGATCGAAAATGTGGTTATAAGAGCGAGTTAAGAATTGTCATCGCGATAATTTCCTCGTAAGAATTTTACAATGGAGGTCAATGAGCAGCTTGACTGTATTTGTGTCACTTAAAAGGCCGTAGTTCACATTCTGTATGTCTCTGTGCTTTGGTGGTCACATTGTGTGAAAGAGGACATGTGCGGCTACAAAATGACCAAAGAACATGCGTGTAAAATGAATATTTTGGCCGGGACGACAATTTGTTTGGTAAACTTTCAAGGAAAGATTTTCTGTCTTCCGCACTCTAGTGAAAGAAGCCCCGCACTCTAAGTTGGCACTAATTAGGCGAAACGGCCTGCGATTGAACTGCGATTTCGGAGAAACCGTTAAACGTATTCGAATACGGTTTGAACCACGAAAAAAGTCCAGAGTCGTGTGAGCTTTCTAAAGTTTAAATCACGTTTCTACGACAAAGTATGCCAGAGTAATGAGGCTGCAAAAGTGAGGTTGATTTAGAGATAAATCCCATACATTGTCAATGGGAGGAAAAAACTATAAATAAAGTTAAATATTTTAAAAAGTATAAACTTTTTCAAAACAACTTTTTCACCAATGAAAGTTCAAAGATAGATGAACATTATAAAGTTTGAATGAAGTTTCAAAGTGAAAGTATGACGGAGTAATAAGAGCTAAAAAAAGTTAACTGTGAAAAATGGGACCTTTCTTCCATCGACTCTCGTTATAAAGAATGTAAAAAAAAGTTAAAAAGTATAAAACTTTGTAAAAAAAAAACAAACAAGCATAAATAACTGCAAAGAGCTGAACAGTTTGAAGTTTGAACTAAATTTCTAGCATAAAGTATGTGGAAGTAGTTAGGTGCCAAAAAAAACGGCGGAGCCCACAAATATAAACTGAGAGTAACTAGTGTGTGCTCGCTGTGGCGAGCCCACAATAACTCAGAAACTATAAAACATTTCAAAGTAAAAAAGTTCGAGCATGTGTCTCCACAGTAAGCTGAATAATAAAAAGTGTGAATGGAGTTTCTAGGTGAAAGTGATTTTTGACGTGCGGATGTCTGCCATTGAGCCCCATTGTAAATTTGAAAGCTCTATATTTCTAAAACTAGAAAAAGTGCCCTTCTGGGCACAGGTCTCCACCAGGATTTCTTCCTCAGCCTAGTGGGAATATGCGTGCACAGTTTCATCGCAATCGGACGCTGCGTTGAGGAGTTGTGGCGATTTGTACAAAGCGGGCTACTCCTGAAAACTGTAGGAGCCAATCGTGGCCAATCAGGATGGAATATGAGAAATCAAACAAACCTGTCTTGATCACATGACTATGGAGATCATGTGTACCGATTTGCGTGAAATTTGGATAAAATCTGAAGGAGTAATAGAAAATGTGTTTTACATATGTCAGCCTCCTGGTGGCGCTATAAAGAGCAGATGTGAAAAATTCCAGGCAAAGGTTTTTCCTTGGCCTCTAGGGAGTTGGCATACAAAGTTATCCACAGATCCATGCAGTTAGAGGTAAAAACACTTTTGGGCCAGTTATAGCGCCACCTTGAGGCTGAGTTGAAATTGTTCATGTGGCATTTCGTCCTCGGCCTAGTGGGAATGTGGGTGCACAATTTCACGGAAATCACGCGATGTGTTCATGATTTGCAGCATTTTGTTTGAAACTGAGCACTCCTGTGAACTTTGGAAGCCAATCTTAGCCAATCAGGATGGCGTCTGAGAAATCTGAAAGACCGGTTTCGTTGAATGGCTCTAGAGAGACTGTGTACCAATTTGCGTGATGTTTGGACAAAATCTGTAGGTGTACTGTGCAAAAACTTGTTTTGCACAAAGCGGCCTCCTGGTGGCGCTATAACAGGCCGTTCTGGAAAGTTTGGGGCAGAGGTTGATCGTTGGCATCCAGGGAGTGTGTGTGCAAAATTTGGCATCGACCGGGTTAACGGTGGCCGAGATTAGCTCCTCACGGACGGACGGACACACACACGGACGGACACACGGACGGACGGAGTGCAAAACATACTCTCCCCCCATGCCTTCGGCCTGGTGGAGACAATAAGTGTCTGAGCTGAAATCGACATGTAAATATGAAATAAATGCTTAAACATGTAGCTATAGGTGCAAAGACCACAAGTGAACCTTTCATGCCTGTTTTCTCAACTCGCTGTTTCTCTGTAAGACATTGCTCTATAAGCCATATCTCCAAAACTGGTGGGTGAAACTGAACATGACCAATATGTCAATTTGAAGCTATGATTCCCTGCTTTCATATATATTTCATATTGTGGGTGTGCAAAGGTGCAAATTCCCAAAAGATAATTAGTTTATTTACTTATGTAGGGAAAAATGGGAACAAAACGAATGGAAATAATTACACACATATATATGATTATTATTACTACCATAGCCCATAGCCATATAGAAACTCAGACTTTCTTTGTTTAAAAAAGAACCTTGGGGGATTAATAAAGTGACAACTTTTACAATATCTCCATTACCATTATCCAAATTAATTGCAAATACTGATGCATTTATGGCCTAAACGGCTTCCCATACTCGACTAAAGAGCCTTGATCCTATAGCCGGGTAGTATAGTAGAGCAGCACCATATAGCCTAGTCGACACTAGCATAGTAGAACACAGGCAGGATTGATTGATTATTTTACAGTTTGCAGAATTACAGTACATTTCACTGTACAACTCAATACAATAACTGTTAACTGTGAGTGGACGACACCATAAAGCATTACACTTGTTTACAATAGGGCCCACCATTTTCAATTCATCAAAATTAGACGTACAAATATACACGACAACTATAAATCCGACAATGTTCCATGATTTAAACACTCTCAGAGAACAAATGAACCCTGATTTTACAATATAGATTGGGGGTCCCAGAGATAGAAATACCACTCAATGGGGGTAGCCTAATGCATGTCAAACTAGCCCTAACAATAACCTCACAAAAGAACTAGTCGGTGTTGTTGGAAAGTAATCAACGGGGCTCGAACCGGCAAAGTTAAGTTGCTAGGTTTAGAGATAGAGTTCTATATTGTCTATGTAAACCATGACGTCAGCGTCAGCCGCCCTTCCAGAGCCACTTCCGGACACGTGTACAGTTACGTTAATAATTCTACTCGAGTTGGAAGCATTAAAGACCCATTTAACCCTCATTGGCTTCCTTTCTTTTCCCTTTTTGCTTCCTATATGATGAATTCCTGTTCTGTTCTTTAACTATATAGAATTGTCTATTTGTATGTCTCTAAATGTTTTGATGAATTGAACAATGTGGACCCTGTTGTAAACAAGTGTAATGCTTAATTGGGTCGTCCACTCACAGTTAACAGTCTTTGCATTGAGTTTGTGCTTGAAATGTACTGTAATTCTACAAACTGTTAATAAATATTTCAATCAATCAAACCAGAGCTAGACTACACCATGATATATTATTAGGAGTACAATAACTTTGCATTGTGAATAAAAAGGTATAGCCACAGTGGGGTTGCAGTGTAATGCTTAATTGGGTCGTCCACTCACAGTTAACAGTCTTTGTATTGAGTTTGTGCTTAAAATGTACTGTAAATTCTACAAACCGTTAATAAATATTTCAATCAATCAATCAAAAATGAATCAATGATTGAGAAAAACATCAGCGGGGTTTGAACCCGTGAAGTTACATAAGGTTGTATTGAAAGTCGGGTGTTTAGACCGCTAGACCACTAAGGGCGCTGCCAGAAAAGGGACTGATGTCTGTATTGACTATTCAAGCCGTGACGTAACCCGCTTCCGGGTCTTACTCAAGAAAGCTCCACGTCATACATTTTCTTTTCTTTACAGTTACATTAATAATAATTATAGTCGAGTTGGAAGCATTAAGACACACTTTAACCCTCAATGGCTTCCTTTCTGAAAAATAACGCTATTGTAAAAAAAAAAAAAAAGATTCACGCGTTCAGAATCATAATAGAAGCGGACGGGACCCGGATGTAACGTAAGGAGGACTACAATAATGACTACAAAGAAAATCGCGGCAAAAGACTCGCGGGCGTGGCCTCACGTCACGTCACACCCGGAAGGAAGTGACGCCCCCCCTCCTCAAATACGGAAGAGACGCGTGGAGGGGGGTTTGCTGCAGTGTTGTTTTGATTCTGCCACGTCACCATGTCCGCCGCCTCGTCGTCGTGTCCGCAGCAAGGTACGTTAAATGTTATTTAATACTTAAACGTTGTTGTTGTTGTTCAAACATCTGTGATCACTTTATATGATGTTAACTTTGTTGTGATGTTTATATATTATGTTCGTGCCGCATTGTAAAACCGTGTTCCAGTGGCCTAATGGTTACTGTCGGCGCCTAGCAGACAACAAGGCCCGGGTTCGATTCCCCGTCGAGGACTGAGAAGTTAGCTTCATTCTTACCAAACTAAACACAATTGTTTTAGCTTTTCTCGTCGAGGTCCATTATTCAATTCAGTATTTGAGCCTAAAAATGGTGGTCCCGTGGCCGGCTCAGATACTGAATGAATTATGGACCTCCACTTGATGCAAACAAACAGTTGTGTTTGTTAAGAAGAAAAGATACTCGGTCATCGACTGGGAGTCGAACCCGGGCCCGGATGTTCACATAGCATCGATTCTAACCATTGGGCTACTGGATCATGGTTTTGTAAAGTAGTAGAGAGATAATATATGAACACAACAGAGTAGAAACAGAGCATTCTGGGATGCACGCTAGTTCGTTAGCTAGCTAGCTAGCGTGCTGCCGTCGTGAACGTGCACAATGATATAGTCAACGGACCAGCGCGTTCATGTGTTTGGGGCCAGGCTGCAATACCTTCATTCGGCCACTATGTCCATTTCAGCCTCAGGGTTTCCTCTGGGTGCCTTCTCTATTCATAATAATTATACTCTAATGCTCACAATTGTGGTCAGTGGCTCAAATGGGTCTGAGAGGCTAAATGGCCTCAAATGGTGGTCCGTGGCTGAATAAAGAATCGACTAGAGGTGAACAGAGTAGTGTTTAGATGGTTCTGTTATGACTGCATGCTGTAGTGTTTAGAATTTAGATGGTTCTGTTATGACTGCATGTTGTAGTATTTAGATGGTTCTGTTATGACTGCATGTTGTAGTATTTAGATGGTTCTGTTATGACTTCTCCTCTGCATGCTGTAGTGTTTAGATTGTTCTGTTATGACTGCATGTTGTAGTATTTAGATGGTTCTGTTATGACTTCTCCTCTGCATGTTGTAGTGTTTAGATGGTTCTGTTATGACTTCTCCTCTGCATGTTGTAGTGTTTAGATGGTTCTGTTATGACTTCTCCTCTGCATGTTGTAGTGTTTAAGATGGTTCTGTTATGACTTCTCCTCTGCATGCTGTAGTGTTTAGATGATTCTGTTATGACTGCATGTTGTAGTGTTTAGATGGTTCTGTTATGACTGCATGTTGTAGTATTTAGATGGTTCTGCTATGACTTCTCCTCTGCATGCTGTAGTATTTAGATGGTTCTGTTATGACTTCTCCTCTGCATGTTGTAGTATTTAGATGGTTCTGCTATGACTTCTCCTCTGCATGCTGTAGTATTTAGATGGTTCTGTTATGACTTCTCCTCTGCATGTTGTAGTGTTTAAGATGGTTCTGTTATGACTTCTCCTCTGCATGTTGTAGTGTTTAGATTGTTCTGTTATGACTTCTCCTCTGCATGTTGTAGTATTTAGATGGTTCTGTTATGACTTCTCCTCTGCATGTTGTAGTGTTTAGATGGTTCTGTTATGACTTCTCCTCTGCATATTGTAGTGTTTAAGATGGTTCTGTTATGACTTCTCCTCTGCATGTTGTAGTGTTTAGATGGTTCTGTTATGACTTCTCCTCTGCATGTTGTAGTGTTTAGATGGTTCTGTTATGACTTCTCCTCTGCATGTTGTAGTGTTTAGAATGGGGGTGGGCAACTTTGACGATAGAGACTATATTTCCACTATATTTCCACTCTCACTCCAGAAGGCCACGTTGCATATTACTGTTGTAGCAAAAATAGCCGATGTACAAGCTCAAAACGCGTCGCAGTGCAACGCGTTTGGGGCTTATTGATCAGCTATTTATTTTCCCCAAGACGGTGGATTGTAGTTGGTCTGATACCACTGTGCGATGGTATTCTCCTGTGTGTCGGCGGCAGTGTTGGTTACGACTGTTGGCCACCAGTTGTGATGCAACAGAGTTCGCTGTGACCGTTGTGAATTATGTGTGGCTCCCTGAGGTCCTTGATCGCCATTGGGTCCAACAGTGGTCATTGAAGCGTGCACGCACACATGCACCTACACACGCACAGGTGCACATGCGTATGCACACCTGGACCTTTAAATGAACAACAACACAAAAACTAAGGCACTGGTGTCGGACTTCTGGTTTACCGGAACGGGGTTCAACTCCCTGCAGTGCCCTGCTCAATGTGTTGTATTTCATTCATTGGTCCATGGTCTCAGAGGTCATTGAGCGGCGCGCTATAGTGCGCGATTCTTCATCATTGTTGAGGATTTTTTTTAAAAGGTGAAAATCAAGGAAAAGCAAAAGGCTATAGTCCATGGTCACGGACCGCATACTGGTCAAGGTCATTTATACTGGTGAAGATCATTTACTAGTCTTATGAAGGTCATTTATACTGCTCAAGGTCATTTACTAGTCTCATGAAGGTAATTTATAATGCCTTCCTGCTGTTATTTGTCATGTTGGTGTTCTCTATATCTTTTCGTCCTGGGCATGACGTTAAACTGTTCCGTTCGAGAGGACCGGCGACCCTCGAATGTAAACAGCCACGAAAGGAAACTATGTGTGTGTGAGGTGTTCTATCATTTCATTCCAGTACTACTACTTTGGGTAGTGGCTGGACGTTTGTGTAGATATTGAAAAGGAGGGGGCGAGCAGGCTACCTTGTGGTAGGCCGTTCTTTTGGGCTTTCCATTTACTCCTCTGGTCATTTAACTGGACATAGAAGCGCCTGTTGTTGAGGAGGCTTTTCCCGACCATTGTGCGGTGTTGGACAGTGTCATAGGCAGCAGAGAGATCTCTGAATGCTGCTCCAGTTATTTGTTTTCCCTCAAACCCATCCTCCATGTGTTGGGTGAGGTTGAGCTCTGTCCAGCACAGGAGCGGCCAGGACGGAAACCAGCTTGGTCTTTAGTCAGCTTGGTGTCTGTGAGTGGTATGAGGCGTTGGAGTAGCAGCCTCTCTTGTAGGTGATGCAGAGGAGGGAAATGGGTCGGTAGCTCTTTGGGGGTGATGGGTCTTTGCCAGGTTTGGGGATTGCAACCACTTTGGCCTTTCTCCAGACAGAAGGGATGGTTTTCTGTGCCATGCATTTATTCAGTATCCCCACGAGCCAGGTCTTTGCGTTAGGTCCCAGGTGCTGTATCATTTCTGCCAGTATGTCATCAATCCCTGCTGCTTTTCCGGGTTTCAACTTTCCCATTGCAGTTTCGAGTTCTTCTAGGTCGAAGGGTTTGGTTTGAGGGCTGGCTGATTGAGGTTGGTCTGATACCACTGTGTGATGGTATTCTCCTGTGGGTCGGTGGCGGTGTTGGTCACAACTGGTGGCCAACAGTCGTAACCAACACCGCCACCGACCCACATAGAATACCATCGCACAGTGGTATCAGACCAACCACAATCAGCCAGTCCTCAAACCAAACCCTTCGACCTAGAAGAACTTGAAACTGCAATGGGAAAGTTGAAACCCGGAAAAGCAGCAGGGATTGATGACATGCTGGAAGAAATGATACAGCACCTGGGACCTAGCGCAAAGACCTGGCTTGTGGGGATGCTGAACACGTGCATGGCACAGAAAACCATCCCTTCTGTCTGGAGAAAGGCCAAAGTGGTTGCAATCCCTAAACCTGGCAAAGACCCATTATCCCCGAAGAGCTACCGACCCATTTCCTTCCTCTGCATCACCTACAAGCTCTATGAGAGGCACTAACATTTCTGAACAGACTATATTTACATCAATATGTCTGGGTCCCCACCTACTCACTCAGGGTTGACGTGTCACACCTGCAGTGATGGGAGGGGCACCAAAATGTGGTGTTTTGATTGGTTGATGGGGGCACTCCCTTAGTATAAAAGTGTATGTTTTGTGTACACATGACCTGATGAAGATCAAATAGATCGAAACGTTGTCAGTATTTCAATACAGAACGTTTTTTTTACACCTGTGATGTGCGGGCTCCATCCAATACCTACACCAGTTGTGATGCAACAGAGTTTGCTGTGACCGTTGTGAATTATGGGTGGTGTGGTCTTTGCCAAGACGGTGGATTGTGGCTCATGCCTTCCTGCTGTTATTTGTCATGTTGGTGTTCTCTATATCTTTTCGTCCTGGGCATGACGTTAAACTGTTTCCGTTCGAGAGGACCGGCGACCCTCGAATGTAAACAGCCACGAAAGGAAACTATGTGTGTGTGAGGTGTTCTATCATTTCATTCCAGTACTACTACTTTGGGTAGTGGCTGGACGTTTGTGTAGATATTGAAAAGGAGGGGGCGAGCAGGCTACCTTGTGGTAGGTCGTTCTTTTGGGCTTTCCATTTACTCCTCTGGTCATTTAACTGGACATAGAAGCGCCTGTTGTTGAGGAGGCTTTTCCCGACCATTGTGCGGTGTTGGACAGTGTCATAGGCAGCAGAGAGATCTCTGAATGCTGCTCCAGTTATTTGTTTTCCCTCAAACCCATCCTCCATGTGTTGGGTGAGGTTGAGCTCTGTCCAGCACAGGAGCGGCCAGGACGGAAACCAGCTTGGTCTTTAGTCAGCTTGGTGTCTGTGAGTGGTATGAGGCGTTGGAGTAGCAGCCTCTCTTGTAGGTGATGCAGAGGAGGGAAATGGGTCGGTAGCTCTTTGGGGGTGATGGGTCTTTGCCAGGTTTGGGGATTGCAACCACTTTGGCCTTTCTCCAGACAGAAGGGATGGTTTTCTGTGCCATGCATTTATTCAGTATCCCCACAAGCCAGGTCTTTGCGTTAGGTCCTAGGTGCTGTATCATTTCTGCCAGTATGTCATCAACCCCTGCTGCTTTTCCGGGTTTCAACTTTCCCATTGCAGTTTCGAGTTCTTCTAGGTCGAAGGGTTCATTTTGAGGACTGGCTGATTGAGGTTGGTCTGATACCACTGTGCGATGGTATTCTCCTGTGGGTCGGTGGCGGTGTTGGTCACAACTGGTGGCCAACAGTCGTAACCAACACCGCCACCGACCCACATAGAATACCATCGCACAGTGGTATCAGACCAACCACAATCAGCCAGTCCTCAAACCAAACCCTTCGACCTAGAAGAACTTGAAACTGCAATGGGAAAGTTGAAACCCGGAAAAGCAGCAGGGATTGATGACATGCTGGAAGAAATGATACAGCACCTGGGACCTAGCGCAAAGACCTGGCTTGTGGGGATGCTGAACACGTGCATGGCACAGAAAACCATCCCTTCTGTCTGGAGAAAGGCCAAAGTGGTTGCAATCCCTAAACCTGGCAAAGACCCATTATCCCCGAAGAGCTACCGACCCATTTCCTTCCTCTGCATCACCTACAAGCTCTATGAGAGGCACTAACATTTCTGAACAGACTATATTTACATCAATATGTCTGGGTCCCCACCTACTCACTCAGGGTTGACGTGTCACACCTGCAGTGATGGGAGGGGCACCAAAATGTGGTGTTTTGATTGGTTGATGGGGGCACTCCCTTAGTATAAAAGTGTATGTTTTGTGTACACATGACCTGATGAAGATCAAATAGATCGAAACGTTGTCAGTATTTCAATACAGAACGTTTTTTTTACACCTGTGATGTGCGGGCTCCATCCAATACCTACACCAGTTGTGATGCAACAGAGTTTGCTGTGACCGTTGTGAATTATGGGTGGTGTGGTCTTTGCCAAGACGGTGGATTGTGGCTCATGCCTTCCTGCTGTTATTTGTCATGTTGGTGTTCTCTATATCTTTTCGTCCTGGGCATGACGTTAAACTGTTCCGTTCGAGAGGACCGGCGACCCTCCAATGTAAACAGCCACGAAAGGAAACTATGTGTGTGTGAGGTGTTCTATCATTTCATTCCAGTACTACTACTTTGGGTAGTGGCTGGACGTTTGTGTAGATATTGAAAAGGAGGGGGCGAGCAGGCTACCTTGTGGTAGGCCGTTCTTTTGGGCTTTCCATTTACTCCTCTGGTCATTTAACTGGACATAGAAGCGCCTGTTGTTGAGGAGGCTTTTCCCGACCATTGTGCGGTGTTGGACAGTGTCATAGGCAGCAGAGAGATCTCTGAATGCTGCTCCAGTTATTTGTTTTCCCTCAAACCCATCCTCCATGTGTTGGGTGAGGTTGAGCTCTGTCCAGCACAGGAGCGGCCAGGACGGAAACCAGCTTGGTCTTTAGTCAGCTTGGTGTCTGTGAGTGGTATGAGGCGTTGGAGTAGCAGCCTCTCTTGTAGGTGATGCAGAGGAGGGAAATGGGTCGGTAGCTCTTTGGGGGTGATGGGTCTTTGCCAGGTTTGGGGATTGCAACCACTTTGGCCTTTCTCCAGACAGAAGGGATGGTTTTCTGTGCCATGCATTTATTCAGTATCCCCACAAGCCAGGTCTTTGCGTTAGGTCCTAGGTGCTGTATCATTTCTGCCAGTATGTCATCAACCCCTGCTGCTTTTCCGGGTTTCAACTTTCCCATTGCAGTTTCGAGTTCTTCTAGGTCGAAGGGTTCAGTTTGAGGACTGGCTGATTGAGGTTGGTCTGATACCACTGTGCGATGGTATTCTCCTGTGGGTCGGTGGCGGTGTTGGTCACAACTGGTGGCCAACAGTCGTAACCAACACCGCCACCGACCCACATAGAATACCATCGCACAGTGGTATCAGACCAACCACAATCAGCCAGTCCTCAAACCAAACCCTTCGACCTAGAATAACTTGAAACTGCAATGGGAAAGTTGAAACCCGGAAAAGCAGCAGGGATTGATGACATACTGGCAGAAATGATACAGCACCTGGGACCTAGCGCAAAGACCTGGCTTGTGGGGATGCTGAACACGTGCATGGCACAGAAAACCATCCCTTCTGTCTGGAGAAAGGCCAAAGTGGTTGCAATCCCTAAACCTGGCAAAGACCCATTATCCCCGAAGAGCTACCGACCCATTTCCTTCCTCTGCATCACCTACAAGCTCTATGAGAGGCACTAACATTTCTGAACAGACTATATTTACATCAATATGTCTGGGTCCCCACCTACTCACTCAGGGTTGACGTGTCACACCTGCAGTGATGGGAGGGGCACCAAAATGTGGTGTTTTGATTGGTTGATGGGGGCACTCCCTTAGTATAAAAGTGTATGTTTTGTGTACACATGACCTGATGAAGATCAAATAGATCGAAACGTTGTCAGTATTTCAATACAGAACGTTTTTTTTACACCTGTGATGTGCGGGCTCCATCCAATACCTACACCAGTTGTGATGCAACAGAGTTTGCTGTGACCGTTGTGAATTATGGGTGGTGTGGTCTTTGCCAAGACGGTGAGTTGTGGCTCATGCCTTCCTGCTGTTATTTGTCATGTTGGTGTTCTCTATATCTTTTCGTCCTGGGCATGACGTTAAACTGTTCCGTTCGAGAGGACCGGCAACCCTCGAATGTAAACAGGAGTAGCAGCCTCTCTTGTAGGTGATGCAGAGGAGGGAAATGGGTCGGTAGCTCTTTGGGGATGATGGGTCTTTGCCAGGTTTGGGGATTGCAACCACTTTGGCCTTTCTCCAGACAGAAGGGATGGTTTTCTGTGCCATGCATGTATTCAGTATCCCCACGAGCCAGGTCTTTGTGTTAGGTCCCAGGTGCTGTATCATTTCTGCCAGTATGTCATCAATCCCTGCTGCTTTTCCGGGTTTCAACTTTCCCATTGCAGTTTCGAGTTCTTCTAGGTCGAAGGGTTTGGTTTGAGGGCTGGCTGATTGAGGTTGGTCTGATACCACTGTGCGATGGTATTCTCCTGTGGGTCGGTGGCGGTTTTTCGCGTCTCGGTTCCTCAGGTGCAAGCTGCATAGTTGGGTTTGTGTGTGTCTTTCTTTTTCTGTCTTTCTTTCTTAGGACGGAGATCAAGGTAGACGCCGTTGGAAGGCTCAACACAAGCCGATGCCCCTAGAGATCCATCCCAAAGCTTCCCTCAGGGAGTTCAGCAAGCCAGCTAGCCAGCAAGCCTGCCCAGTCAGCGAATGCAGCCAGTCAGCTCCGCCAGTCAGCCAGTGTAGAAAGTCAGGCTGCCAAGCCAGAGCATATCAGCCCTTGCAGTCAGCCACTGCAGCCATACCAGCCTTGCTCAGCCAGCTCAGCCAGGCCTCTCTCGAGGCCTGGCTCTCTGTCTGCCTGGCCCGGTCGGCCCTGCCCTGCCTTGCAGCAACAGAACCAGCCTTTCTGGCAAGCCAGCCAGCTCAGAATGCGAGCTGAGCAAGCCAGTGCAGCAACAAGCCCAGACTAGGTTACCGCAGCCTTACTGTGCAGCCACAGCCACTCAGCCAAGACCAGCAGGAGCTGGCCAGGCTCCAACCCTTGCAGCGCAGCCTTAGGCCGGATAGTCCCCCTGCCTGCACTTTGTTGCCTTCCTGGCCTGTCTGCCTGCCTAGGCGCCTCGGTCTTCCTGTCTGTCTGCCTTGGCCTGCCTGTCTGAAACTGGTTTAGACTAACTGCGTGCTTGCCAGCTGCGTTGGCTTGCTGAGCTCGTATTCTGAGCTGGCTGGCTTGCTAGCAAGGCTGGTTCTGTTGCTGCAAGGCAGGGCAGGGCAGACCGGGCCAGGCAGACAGAGAGCCAGGCCTCGAGAGAGGCCTGGCTGAGCTGACTGAGCAAGGCTGGTATGGCTGCAATGGCGGACTGCAAGGGCTGATATGCTCTGGCTTGTCAGCCTGACTTTCTACACTGGCTGACTGGCGGAGCTGGATGGCTGCGTTGGCTGACTGGGCGGGCTTGCTGGCTAGCTGGCTTGCTGGGCTCCCTGAGGGAAGCTTTGGGATGGATCTCTAGGGGCATCGGCTTGTGTTGAGCCTTCCAACGGCGTCTACCTTGATCTTCATCCTAAGAAAGACAGACAGAAAAAGAAAGACACACACAAAGTCAACTATGCAGTTTCCACATGAGGAAGGCAGGCAGGAAGGCAGGCAGGCACGCAGGCAGGCACAAGCTGCCTGCGTGCTTGCTTCGCCCTCCAGTTGCTGCTCCAGTTATTTGTTTTCCCTCAAACCCATCCTCAATGTGTTGGGTGAGGTTGAGCTCTGTCCAGCACAGGACGGGACGGAAACCAGCTTGGTCTTTAGTCAGCTTGGTGTCTATGAGTGGTATGAGGCGTTGGAGTAGCAGCCTCTCTTGTAGGTGATGCAGAGGAGGGAAATGGGTCGGTAGCTCTTTGAGGATGATGGGTCTTTGCCAGGTTTGGGGATTGCAACCACTTTGACCTTTCTCCAGACAGAAGGGATGGTTTTCTGTGCCATGCATGTGTTCAGCATCCCCACGAGCCAGGTCTTTGCGTTAGGTTCCAGGTGCTGTATAATTTCTGCCAGTATGTCATCAATCCCTGCTGCTTTTCCGGGTTTCGAGTTCTTCTAGGTCGAATGGTTTGGTTTGAGGGCTGGCTGATTGTGGTTGGTCTTATACCACTGTGCGATGGTATTCTCCTGTGGGTCGGCGGCGGTGTTGGTTACGACTGTTGGCCACCAGTTGTGATGCAACAGAGTTTGCTGTGACCGTTGTGAATTATGGGTGGCTCCCTGAGGTCCTTGATCGCCATTGGGTCCAACAGTGGTCATTGAAGCGTGCACACACACATGCACACATGCACCTACACACGCACAGGCGCACATGCGTATGCACACCTGGACCTTTAAATGAACAACAACACAAAAACTAAGGCACTGGTGTCGGACTTCTGGTTTACCGGAACGGGGTTCAACTCCCTGCAGTGCCCTGCTCAATGTGTTGTATTTCATTCATTGGTCCATTGTCTCAGGTCATTGAGCGGCGCGCTATAGTGCGCGATTCTTCATCATTGTTGAGGATTTTTTAAAGGTGAAAATCAAGGAAAAGCAAAAGGCTATAGTCCATGGTCACGGACCGCATACTGGTCAAGGTCATTTATACTGGGAAGGTCATGTATACTGGTCACAGTCATATACTGGTCACGGTCATTTCTACTGGTGAAGGTCATTTATACTGGTCAAGGTCATTTGTACTTGTCAAGGTCATTTATACTGGTCAAGGTCATTTACTAGTCTTATTGAAGGTAATTTATACTGCTCAAGGTCATTGATATTGGTCAAGGTCATTAAGTGGCACGCTATAGTGCACGATTCTTCATCATTGTTGAGGATTTGAAAAAAGGTTAAATCGCAGAAAAGCGAAAGGCTAAAGTCCATGGTCACGGAGGGCATACTATAGTATGTTGTTTTTCTTTTTTTGGTGGTGTGCGGGCTCCATCCAATAACTACACCAGTTGTGATGCAATAGAGTTTGCTGTGACCGTTGTGAATTATGGGTGGTGTGGTCTTTGCCAAGACGGTGGATTGTGGCTCATGCCTTCCTGCTGTTATTTGTCATGTTGGTGTTCTCTATATCTTTTCGTCCTGGGCATGACGTTAAACTGTTCCGTTCGAGAGGACCGGCAACCCTCGAATGTAAACAGGAGTAGCAGCCTCTCTTGTAGGTGATGCAGAGGAGGGAAATGGGTCGGTAGCTCTTTGGGGATGATGGGTCTTTGCCAGGTTTGGGGATTGCAACCACTTTGGCCTTTCTCCAGACAGAAGGGATGGTTTTCTGTGCCATGCATGTATTCAGTATCCCCACGAGCCAGGTCTTTGTGTTAGGTCCCAGGTGCTGTATCATTTCTGCCAGTATGTCATCAATCCCTGCTGCTTTTCCGGGTTTCAACTTTCCCATTGCAGTTTCGAGTTCTTCTAGGTCGAAGGGTTTGGTTTGAGGGCTGGCTGATTGAGGTTGGTCTGATACCACTGTGCGATGGTATTCTCCTGTGGGTCGGTGGCGGTTTTTCGCGTCTCGGTTCCTCAGGTGCAAGCTGCATAGTTGGGTTTGTGTGTGTCTTTCTTTTTCTGTCTTTCTTTCTTAGGACGGAGATCAAGGTAGACGCCGTTGGAAGGCTCAACACAAGCCGATGCCCCTAGAGATCCATCCCAAAGCTTCCCTCAGGGAGTTCAGCAAGCCAGCTAGCCAGCAAGCCTGCCCAGTCAGCGAATGCAGCCAGTCAGCTCCGCCAGTCAGCCAGTGTAGAAAGTCAGGCTGCCAAGCCAGAGCATATCAGCCCTTGCAGTCAGCCACTGCAGCCATACCAGCCTTGCTCAGCCAGCTCAGCCAGGCCTCTCTCGAGGCCTGGCTCTCTGTCTGCCTGGCCCGGTCGGCCCTGCCCTGCCTTGCAGCAACAGAACCAGCCTTTCTGGCAAGCCAGCCAGCTCAGAATGCGAGCTGAGCAAGCCAGTGCAGCAACAAGCCCAGACTAGGTTACCGCAGCCTTACTGTGCAGCCACAGCCACTCAGCCAAGACCAGCAGGAGCTGGCCAGGCTCCAACCCTTGCAGCGCAGCCTTAGGCCGGATAGTCCCCCTGCCTGCACTTTGTTGCCTTCCTGGCCTGTCTGCCTGCCTAGGCGCCTCGGTCTTCCTGTCTGTCTGCCTTGGCCTGCCTGTCTGAAACTGGTTTAGACTAACTGCGTGCTTGCCAGCTGCGTTGGCTTGCTGAGCTCGTATTCTGAGCTGGCTGGCTTGCTAGCAAGGCTGGTTCTGTTGCTGCAAGGCAGGGCAGGGCAGACCGGGCCAGGCAGACAGAGAGCCAGGCCTCGAGAGAGGCCTGGCTGAGCTGACTGAGCAAGGCTGGTATGGCTGCAATGGCGGACTGCAAGGGCTGATATGCTCTGGCTTGTCAGCCTGACTTTCTACACTGGCTGACTGGCGGAGCTGGATGGCTGCGTTGGCTGACTGGGCGGGCTTGCTGGCTAGCTGGCTTGCTGGGCTCCCTGAGGGAAGCTTTGGGATGGATCTCTTGGGGCATCGGCTTGTGTTGAGCCTTCCAACGGCGTCTACCTTGATCTTCATCCTAAGAAAGACAGACAGAAAAAGAAAGACACACACAAAGTCAACTATGCAGTTTCCACATGAGGAAGGCAGGCAGGAAGGCAGGCAGGCACGCAGGCAGGCACAAGCTGCCTGCGTGCTTGCTTCGCCCTCCAGTTGCTGCTCCAGTTATTTGTTTTCCCTCAAACCCATCCTCAATGTGTTGGGTGAGGTTGAGCTCTGTCCAGCACAGGACGGGACGGAAACCAGCTTGGTCTTTAGTCAGCTTGGTGTCTATGAGTGGTATGAGGCGTTGGAGTAGCAGCCTCTCTTGTAGGTGATGCAGAGGAGGGAAATGGGTCGGTAGCTCTTTGAGGATGATGGGTCTTTGCCAGGTTTGGGGATTGCAACCACTTTGACCTTTCTCCAGACAGAAGGGATGGTTTTCTGTGCCATGCATGTGTTCAGCATCCCCACGAGCCAGGTCTTTGCGTTAGGTTCCAGGTGCTGTATAATTTCTGCCAGTATGTCATCAATCCCTGCTGCTTTTCCGGGTTTCGAGTTCTTCTAGGTCGAATGGTTTGGTTTGAGGGCTGGCTGATTGTGGTTGGTCTTATACCACTGTGCGATGGTATTCTCCTGTGGGTCGGCGGCGGTGTTGGTTACGACTGTTGGCCACCAGTTGTGATGCAACAGAGTTTGCTGTGACCGTTGTGAATTATGGGTGGCTCCCTGAGGTCCTTGATCGCCATTGGGTCCAACAGTGGTCATTGAAGCGTGCACACACACATGCACACATGCACCTACACACGCACAGGCGCACATGCGTATGCACACCTGGACCTTTAAATGAACAACAACACAAAAACTAAGGCACTGGTGTCGGACTTCTGGTTTACCGGAACGGGGTTCAACTCCCTGCAGTGCCCTGCTCAATGTGTTGTATTTCATTCATTGGTCCATGGTCTCAGGTCATTGAGCGGCGCGCTATAGTGCGCGATTCTTCATCATTGTTGAGGATTTTTTAAAGGTGAAAATCAAGGAAAAGCAAAAGGCTATAGTCCATGGTCACGGACCGCATACTGGTCAAGGTCATTTATACTGGTGAAGATCATTTACTAGTCTTATAAAGGTCATTTATACTGGTCAAGGTCATTTACTAGTCTCATGAAGGTCATGTATACTGGTCACAGTCATATACTGGTCACGGTCATTTCTACTGGTGAAGGTCATTTATACTGGTCAAGGTCATTTGTACTTGTCAAGGTCATTTATACTGGTCAAGGTCATTTACTAGTCTTATTGAAGGTAATTTATACTGCTCAAGGTCATTGATATTGGTCAAGGTCATTAAGTGGCACGCTATAGTGCACGATTCTTCATCATTGTTGAGGATTTGAAAAAAGGTTAAATCGCAGAAAAGCGAAAGGCTAAAGTCCATGGTCACGGAGGGCATACTATAGTATGTTGTTTTTCTTTTTTTGGTGGTGTGCGGGCTCCATCCAATAACTACACCAGTTGTGATGCAATAGAGTTTGCTGTGACCGTTGTGAATTATGGGTGGTGTGGTCTTTGCCAAGACGGTGGATTGTGGCCCATGCCTTCCTGCTGTTATTTGTCATGTTGGTGTTCTCTATATCTTTTCGTCCTGGGCATGACGTTAAACTGTTCCGTTCGAGAGGACCGGCAACCCTCGAATGTAAACAGCCACGAAAGGAAACTATGTGTGTGTGAGGTGTTCTCTATCATTTAATTCCAGACTTTCCTTTGTTCATTCCCAACTTCACTGTCTATCTCCTGTGTTCTCCATTCATCTTGAGCGATACACAGTTGTCTGATGTGCGGGGGGAGGTGCCGGCTAGTGCATAAAGGCACGGGACAGGTGTTGTCTTGACGCATCCCGTGTTGATGCGACAGGTGTCATTTAGGGCTGTGTCGACCAATTTGGTGTGACGTGATCGGCTCCAGCTTGAGCAGGCATACTCTGCTGTAGAGAAAGACAGGGCCATGGCAGTTGCACGGATTGTTTGTGGGTCTGCGCCCCTCTTGGAGTTCACTAGTTTTCACAGGATGTTATTGTGGGTGTTGACCGTGGCTTTTGTGTTCTCCAGGTGTTTTTTGAAGAAGAGTGTCCTGTCCAGTGTAACTCCAAGATACATGGGGTGGGTATGGTTGGAGAGTTTGTGACCATCCCAAGTGACGCTCAGTTCTTTTTTCGCGTCTCGGTTCCTCAGGTGGAAGCTGCATAGTTGGGTTTGTGTGTGTCTTTCTTTTTCTGTCTTTCTTTCTTAGGACGGAGATCAAGGTAGACGCCGTTGGAAGGCTCAACACAAGCCGATGCCCCTAGAGATCCATCCCAAAGCTTCCCTCAGGGAGCCCAGCAAGCCAGCTAGCCAGCAAGCCTGCCCAGTCAGCGAACGCAGCCAGTCAGCTCCGCCAGTCAGCCAGTGTAGAAAGTCAGGCTGCCAAGCCAGAGCATATCAGCCCTTGCAGTCAGCCACTGCAGCCATACCAGCCTTGCTCAGTCAGCTCATCCAGGCCTCTCTCGAGGCCTGGTGTTAAGGCAATCTGTCGGTGCGCACATATAACACAGTTGAACACAGGTGAAACACAATAATGAGACAGACACAATTCAGAAGTTTCAGAGTATTGGAATAGATTGTATTCGAATACGTGGACAGCAGTGAAGCGTTACAATGGAACACCGTACTGACCCAAACATCTCAGTCAGACATCAGCTTAAATACCTTTCCTACCCCCCCTCGGGGAGAAGGTGGTCCTAACACACAAGTCACAGGTCAAATGTCAGTGGGAACAGAGAATAGCTTCTTGTGGCTTTAACAGCTGCTCATGCCTTGGTTTATGACGTCCTTAAATATACACTCCGGTATCCCACATTTCCTCGACACTGGCTCTCTGTCTGCCTGGCCCAGTCTGCTCCGCCCTGCCTTGCAGCAACAGAACCAGCCTTTCTGGCAAGCCAGCAGGCTCAGAATGCGAGCTGAGCAAGCCAGTGCAGCAACAAGCCCAGACTAGGTTACTGCAGCCTTACTGTGCAGCCACAGCCACTCAGCCCAGACCAGCAGGAGCAAGCCAGGCTCCAACCCTTGCAGCGCAGCCTTAGGCCGGATAGTCCCCCTGCCTGCACTTTGTTGCCTTCCTGGCCTGTCTGCCTGCCTAGGCGCCTCGGTCTTCCTGTCTGTCTGCCTTGGCCTGCCTGTCTGAAACTGGTTTAGACTAACTGCGTGCTTGCCAGCTGCGCTGGCTTGCTGAGCTCGTATTCTGAGCTGGCTGGCTTGCTAGCAAGGCTCGTTCTGTTGCTGCAAGGCAGGGCAGGGCAGACCGGGCCAGGCAGACAGAGAGCCAGGCCTCGAGAGAGGCCTGGCTGAGCTGACTGAGCAAGGCTGGTATGGCTGCAATGGCTGACTGCAAGGGCTGATATGCTCTGGCTTGGCAGCCTGACTTTCTACACTGGCTGACTGGCGGAGCTGGCTGGCTGCATTGGCTGACTGGGCGGGCTTGCTGGCTAGCTGGCTTGCTGGGCTGCCTGAGGGAAGCTTTGGGATGCATCTCTAGGGGCATCAGTTTGTGTTGAGCCTTCCAACGGCGTCTACCTTGATCTTCGTCCTAAGAAAGAAAGACAGAAAAAGAAAGACACACACAAACTCAACTACGCAGCTTCCACATGAGGAAGGCAGGCAGGAAGGCAGGCACAAGCTGCCTGTGTGATTGCTTCGCCCAGTTGCTGCTCCAGTTATTTGTTTTCCCTCAAACCCATCCTCAATGTGTTGGGTGAGGTTGAGCTCTGCTTGGTCTTTAGTCAGCTTGGTGTCTATGAGTGGCATGAGGCGTTGGAGTAGCAGCCTCTCTTGTAGGTGATGCAGAGGAGGGAAATGGGTCGGTAGCTCTTTGGGGATGATGGGTCTTTGCCAGGTTTAGGGATTGCAACCACTTTGGCCTTTTTCCAGACAGAAGGGATTGTTTTCTGTGCCATGCATGTATTCAGCATCCCCACGAGCCAGGTCTTTGCGTTAGGTTCCAGGTGCTGTATCATTTCTGCCAGTATGTCATGTGATGCGTATGCACACCTGGACCTGTAAATGAACAACAACACAAAAACTAAGGCACTGGTGTCGGACTTCTGGTTTACCGGAACGGGGTTCAACTCCCTGCAGTGCCCTGCTCAATGTGTTGTATTTCATTCATTGGTCCATGGTCTCAGAGGTCATTGAGCGGCGCGCTATAGTGCGCGATTCTTCATCATTGTTGAGGATTTTTTAAAGGTTAAAATCAAGGAAAAGCAAAAGGCCATGGTCACGGACCGCATACTGGTCAAGGTCATTTATACTGGTGAAGATAATTTACTAGTCTTATGAATGTCATTTATACTGGTCAAGGTCATTTACTAGTCTCATGAAGGTAATTTATACTGGTCACAGTCATATACTGGTCACGGTTATTTATACTGGTGAAGTTCATTTATACTGGTCAAGGTCATTTGTACTTGTCAAGGTCATTTATACTGGTCAAGGTCATTTACTAGTCTTATTGAAGGTCATTTATTCTGCTCAAGGTCATTAAGTGGCACGCTATAGTGCGCGATTCTTCATCATTGTTGAGGATTTGAAAAAAGGTTAAATCGCAGAAAAGCTAAAGGCTATAGTCCATGGTCACGGAGGGCATACTATAGTATGTTGTTTTTCACGATTTCGGAGGATTTGAAAAATCACGGAAAAGCGAAAGGCTATAGTCTCGGAGGGCATAAAAAAATGTGTGGTGCTATACAGGCCGTTCTGGAAAATTTGGGCAGAGGTTCATCGTTGGCATCCAGGGAGTGTGTGTGCAAAATTTGGCATCGACCGGGTTAATGGTGCTGGAGATTAGCTGTTAACAAACTGACTCACACACACTCTCCCCATGGCTTTGGCCTGGTGCCATACCGTTATTAATTATTGCCTACAATGTAAATTGTGAAATTACCTTACTGTTGAAATGCAAAATTTACATTTCAACGAATGGACCTTTTGTACAACAAAACAAAAACCAAGGCACTGGTTGTGGTACTTCTGGTTTACCGGAATGTGGTTCGACTCCCTGCAGTGCTCTGCTCAATTTGTTGTATTTACATGGTTCATTTTTATTTTCTGCTCATTCTGTTGCCTTTTCATAGATGCCTCTAGGTTCTTTACTGTGTTTGCATACTATGAAACTATAAAACCATGGGCTATAGCCCCTACCGTACGGCATACTATAGCACGCCGTTTTTCATCATTTTTGAGGATTTGAAAAAAATGAAAAATTTCAAAAAACATGGCCATATAGCCCATCGTTTTTTTAATTAAAAGAAAAAAGAATTAACCTCGTTTTTCATCATTTTTGAACATGGGATATAGCCCCTACCGTACGGCATACTATAGCACGCCGTTTTTCATCATTTTTGAGGAGTTGAAAAAAAATCTAAATTAAAAAAAACATGGGTTATAGCCCATCATTTTTTTAATTTTAGATTTTTTTTAACCTCGTTTTTATAGCCCCTACCGTATGGCATACTATGGCACGCAGTTTTTCATCATTTTTGAGGATTTAAAAAAAATGCAAAATTAAAAAAAACATGGGTTGAAAAAAAAAAAGTACCTCGTTTTTCATCATTTTTGAACATGGGTTTTAGCCCCTACCGTACGGCATACTATAGCACGCCGTTTTTCATAATTTTTGAGGTTTTGAAAAAAAATCAAAATTTCAAAAAAATGGGTTATAGCCCATCGTTTTTTGAAAATTTTAAATTATTTTTTTAACCTCGTTTTTCATCATTTTGTAACATGGGCTATAGCCCCTACCGTACGGCATACTATAGCACGCCGTTTTTCATCATTTTTGAGGATTAAACAAAAAAACAAAAAAAACATGGGTTATAGCCCATAGTTTTTTAAATTTTTGAAGAAAACTATTATATACTACTATAGCACGCTGTTTTTCATCATTTTTGAGGATTTGAAAAAAAAATCAAAAAATCAAACAATGATGGGCTATAACCCATGTTTTTTTTTTGTTTTTTTTTCAAATCCTCAAAAATGATGAAAAACTGCGTGCTATAGTATGCTGTACGGTATGGGCTATAGCCCATGTTCAAAAACGATGAAAAACGAGGTTAATTTCTTTTTTCAAAATTTCAAAAAACGATGGGCTATAACCCATGTTTTTAGAAATTTTGATTTTTTTTTCAAATCCTCAAAAATGATGAAAAACGGCGTGCTATAGTATGCCGTACGGTAGGGGCTATAGCCCATGTTCAAAAATGATGAAAAACGAGGTTAAAGTTTTTTTTCAAAATTTCAAAAAACGATGGGCTATAACCCATGTTTTTTTAAATTTAGATTTTTTTCAAATCCTCAAAAATTATGAAAAACGGCGTGCTATAGTATGCCGTACGGTAGGGGCTATAGCCCATGTTCAAAAATGATGAAAAACGAGGTTAAAAAAAAAAGTCAAAATTTCAAAAAACGATGGGCTATAACCCATGTTTTTTGAAATTTTGAATTTTTTTCAAATCCTCAAATGATGAAAAACGGCGTGCTATAGTATGCCGTACGGTAGGGGCTATAGCCCATGTTACAAAATGATGAAAAACGAGGTTAAAAAAATAATTTCAAATTTTCAAAAAACGATGGGCTATAACCCATTTTTTTGAAATTTTGATTTTTTTTCAAAACCTCAAAAATGATGAAAAGCGGCGTGCTATAGTATGCCGTACGGTAGGGGCTATAGCCCATGTTCAAAAATGATGAAAAACTAGGTTAATTCTTTTTTCAAAAATAAAAAAAACAATGGGCTATAACCCATGTTTTTTGATATTTCGATTTTTTTTCAAATCCTCAAAAATGATGAAAAACGGCGTGCTATAGTATGCCGTACGGTAGGGGCTATAGCCCATGTTCAAAAATGATGAAAAACGAGGTAATTTTTTTTTTTTAAATTGAAAAAACGATGGGTTATAACCCATGTTTTTTGAAATTTTGAATTTTTTTCAAATCCTCAAAAATGATGAAAAATGATGAAAAACTACGTGCTATAGTATGCCGTACGGTAGGGGCTATAGCCCATGTTCAAAAATGATGAAAAACGAGGTTATTTCTTTTTTCAAAAATAAAAAAAACAATGGGCTATAACCCATGTTTTTTGAAATTTTGAAATTTTTTCAAATCCTCAAAAATGATGAAAAACGGCGTGCTATAGTATGCCGTACGGTAGGGGCTATAGCCCATGTTCAAAAATGATGAAAAACGAGGTAAATTATTATTATTTTTTTTTCAAAAAACGATGGGCTATAACCCATGTTTTTTGAAATTTTGAATTTTTTTCAAATCCTCAAATGATGAAAAACGGCGTGCTATAGTATGCCGTACGGTAGGGGCTATAGCCCATGTTCAAAAATGATGAAAAACGAGGTTAAAAAAAAATTCAAAATTTCAAAAAACGATGGGCTATAACCCATGTTTTTTGAAATTTTGATTTTTTTTCAAATCCTCAAATGATGAAAAACGGCGTGCTATAGTATGCCGTACGGTAGGGGCTATAGCCCATGTTACAAAATGATGAAAAACGAGGTAATTTTTTTTTTTCAAAAATTCTAAAAACGATGGGCTATAACCCATGTTTTTTGAAATTTTGAATTTTTTTCAAATCCTCAAAAATGATGACAAATGATGAAAAACGGCGTGCTATTGTATGCCGTACGGTAGGGGCCATAGCCCATGTTCAAAAATGATGAAAAACGAGGTTAAATTTTTTTTCAAAATTTCAAAAAACGATGGGCTATAACCCATGTTTTTTTAAATTTTGATTTTTTTTTCAAATCCTCAAATGATGAAAAACGGCGTGCTATAGTATGCCATACGGTAGGGGCTATAGCCCATGTTACAAAATGATGAAAAACGAGGTAATTTTTTTTTTCCAAAAATTCTAAAAACGATGGGCTATAACGCATGTTTTTTGAAATTTTGAATTTTTTTCAAATCCTCAAAAATGATGAAAAATGATGAAAAACTACGTGCTATAGTATGCCGTACGGTAGGGGCTATAGCCCATGTTCAAAAATGATGAAAAACGAGGTTAATTTTTTTTTTCAAAAATTAAAAAAACGATGGGCTATAACCCATGTTTTTGAAATTTTGAATTTTTTTCAAATCCTCAAAAATGATGAAAAATGATGAAAAACGACGTGCTATAGTATGCCGTACGGTAGGGGCTATAGCCCATGTTCAAAAATGATGAAAAACGAGGTTAATTTATTTTTTCAAAAATTAAAAGAACAATGGGCTATAACCCATGTTTTTTGAAATTTTGAATTTTTTTCAAATCCTCAAAAATGATGAAAAACGGCGTGCTATAGTATGCTGTACGGTAGGGGCTATAGCCCATGTTCAAAAATGATGAAAAACGAGGTTAATTTTTTTTTCAAAAAATCTAAAAACAATGGGCTATAACCCATGTTTTTTTTAATTTTTAATTTTTTTCAAATCCTCAAAAATGATGAAAAATGGCGTGCTATAGTATGCCGTAAGGTAGGGGCTATAGCCCATGTTCAAAAATGATGAAAAATGATGAAAAACGGCGTGCTATAGTATGCCGTACGGTAGGGGCTATAGCCCATGTTCAAAAATGATGAAAAACGAGGTTAATTTTTTTTTCAAAAAATCTAAAAACAATGGGCTATAACCCATGTTTTTTTTAATTTTTAATTTTTTTCAAATCCTCAAAAATGATGAAAAATGGCGTGCTATAGTATGCCGTAAGGTAGGGGCTATAGCCCATGTTAAAAAATGATGAAAAACGAGGTTAATTTTTTTTTCAAAAAATCAAAAAACAATGGGCTATAACCCATGTTTTTTTTTATTTTGAATTTTTTTCAAATCCTCAAAAATGATGAAAAACGGCGTGCTATAGTATGCCGTAAGGTAGGGGCTATAGCCCATGTTACAAAATGATGAAAATCTAGGTTAATTTTTGTTTTTCAAAATTCAAAAAACGATGGGCTATAACCCATGTTTTTGAAATTTTGAAATTTTTTCAAATCCTCAAAAATGATGAAAAATGATGAAAAACGACGTGCTATAGTATGCCGTACGGTAGGGGCTATAGCCCATGTTCAAAAATGATGAAAAACAAGGTTAATTTATTTTTTCAAAAATTAAAAGAACAATGGGCTATAACCCATGTTTTTTTTGAAATTTTGAATTTTTTTCAAATCCTCAAAAATGATGAAAAACGGCGTGCTATAGTATGCCGTACGGTAGGGGCTATAGCCCATGTTCAAAAATGATGAAAAACTAGTTTTTTATTTTATTTTTTTTTATTCAAAAAACGATGGGCTATAACCCATGTTTTTTTTAATTTAGATTTTTTTTTTAATCCTCAAAAATGATGAAAAAGTATGAAAAACCGCGTGCTATAGTATGCCGTACGGTAGGGGCTATAGCCCATGTTCAAAAATGATGAAAAACGAGGTTAATTTTTTTTTCAAAAAATCAAAAAACAATGGGCTATAACCCATGTTTTTTTTAATTTTGAATTTTTTTCAAATCCTCAAAAATGATGAAAAACGGCGTGCTATAGTATGCCGTAAGGAAGGGGCTATAGCCCATGTTAAAAAATGATGAAAAACGAGGTTAATTATTATTTTTTTAAATAAAAAAACAATGGGATATAACCCATGTTTTTTTTTTTTTTGAATTTTTTTCAAATCCTCAAAAATGATGAAAAACGGCGTGCTATAGTATGCCGTAAGGTAGGGGCTATAGCCCATGTTCAAAAATGATGAAAAACTAGGTTAATTTTTTTTTTCAAAAATTCTAAAAACGATGGGCTATAACCCATGTTTTTTGAAATTTTGATTTTTTTTTTAAATCCTCAAAAATGATGAAAAATGATGAAAAACGGCGTGCTATAGTATGCCGTACGGTAGGGGCTATAGCCCATGTTCAAAAATTATGAAAAACGAGGTTAATTTTTTTTTTCAAAAAATCAAAAAACAATGGGCTATAACCCATGTTTTTTTTTATTTTGAATTTTTTTCAAATCCTCAAAAATGATGAAAAACGGCGTGCTATAGTATGCCGTAAGGTAGGGGCTATAGCCCATGTTCAAAAATGATGAAAAACGAGGTTAATTTTTTTTTCAAAAAATCAAAAAACAATGGGCTATAACCCATGTTTTTTTTTATTTTGATTTTTTTTCAAATCCTCAAAAATTATGAAAAACGGCGTGCTATAGTATGCCGTAAGGTAGGGGCTATAGCCCATGTTCAAAAATGATGAAAAACTAGGTTAATTTTTTTTTTCAAAAATTCTAAAAACGATAGGCTATAACCCATGTTTTTTGAAATTTTGATTTTTTTTTAAATCCTCAAAAATGATGAAAAATGATGAAAAACGGCGTGCTATAGTATGCCGTACGGTAGGGGCTATAGCCCATGTTCAAAAATTATGAAAAACAAGGTAAATCTTTTTTTTCAAAAATTCAAAAAACGATGGGCTATAACCCATGTTTTTTGAAATTTAGATTTTTTAAAAAATCCTCAAAAATGATGAAAAATGATGAAAAACGGCGTGCTATAGTATGCCGTACGGTAGGGGCTATAGCCCATGTTCAAAAATGATGAAAAACGAGGTTAATTTTTTTTTCAAAAAATCAAAAAACAATGGGCTATAACCCATGTTTTTTTTTATTTTGAATTTTTTTCAAATCCTCAAAAATGATGAAAAACGGCGTGCTATAGTATGCCGTAAGGTAGGGTCTATAGCCCATGTTCAAAAATGATGAAAAACGAGGTTAATATTTTTTTCAAAAAATCCAAAAACAATGGGCTATAACCCATGTTTTTTTTTATTTTGAATTTTTTTCAAATCCTCAAAAATGATGAAAAACGGCGTGCTATAGTATGCCGTACGGTAGGGGCTATAGCCCATGTTCAAAAATGATGAAAAACGAGGTTAATTTTTTTTTCAAAAAATCAAAAAACAATGGGCTATAACCCATGTTTTTTTTTTTTTTGAATTTTTTTCAAATCCTCAAAAATGATGAAAAACGGCGTGCTATAGTATGCCGTAAGGTAGGGGCTATAGCCCATGTTCAAAAATGATGAAAAACGAGGTTAATTTTTTTTTCAAAAAATCAAAAAACAATGGGCTATAACCCATGTTTTTTTTTATTTTGATTTTTTTTCAAATCCTCAAAAATGATGAAAAACGGCGTGCTATAGTATGCCGTAAGGTAGGGTCTATAGCCCATGTTCAAAAATGATGAAAAACGAGGTTAATATATTTTTCAAAAAATCCAAAAACAATGGGCTATAACCCATGTTTTTTTTAATTTTGAATTTTTTTCAAATCCTCAAAAATGATGAAAAACGGCGTGCTATAGTATGCCGTACGGTAGGGGCTATAGCCCATGTTCAAAAATGATGAAAAACGAGGTTAATTTTTTTTCCAAAAAATCAAAAAACAATGGGCTATAACCCATGTTTCTTTTTATTTTGAATTTTTTTCAAATCCTCAAAAATGATGAAAAACGGCGTGCTATAGTATGCCGTAAGGTAGGGGCTATAGCCCATGTTCAAAAATGATGAAAAACGAGGTTAATTCTTTTTTCAAAAAATCAAAAAACAATGGGCTATAACCCATGTTTTTTTTTATTTTGATTTTTTTTCAAATCCTCAAAAATTATGAAAAACGGCGTGCTATAGTATGCCGTACGGTAGGGGCTATAGCCCATGTTCAAAAATTATGAAAAACAAGGTTAATTTTTTTTTCAAAAATTCAAAAAACGATGGGCTATAACCCATGTTTTTTGAAATTTAGATTTTTTAAAAAATCCTCAAAAATGATGAAAAATGTGGAAAAACGGCGTGCTATAGTATGCCGTACGGTAGGGGCTATAGCCCATGTTCAAAAATGATGAAAAACGAGGTTAATTTTTTTTTCAAAAAATCAAAAAACAATGGGCTATAACCCATGTTTTTTTTAATTTTTAATTTTTTTCAAATCCTCAAAAATGATGAAAAACGGCGTGCTATAGTATGCCGTACGGTAGGGGCTATAGCCCATGTTCAAAAATGATGAAAAACGAGGTTATTTTTTTTTCCCAAAAATTCAAAAAACGATGGGCTATAACCCATGTTTTTTGAAATTTAGATTTTTTAAAAAATCCTCAAAAATGATGAAAAATGATGAAAAATGATGAAAAACGGCGTGCTATAGTATGCCGTACGGTAGGGGCTATAGCCCATGTTCAAAAATGATGAAAAACGAGGTTAATTTTTTTTTCAAAAAATCAAAAAACAATGGGCTATAACCCATGTTTTTTTTTATTTTGAATTTTTTTCAAATCCTCAAAAATGATGAAAAACGGCGTGCTATAGTATGCCGTAAGGTAGGGTCTATAGCCCATGTTCAAAAATGATGAAAAACGAGGTTAATATTTTTTTCAAAAAATCCAAAAACAATGGGCTATAACCCATGTTTTTTTTAATTTTGAATTTTTTTCAAATCCTCAAAAATGATGAAAAACGGCGTGCTATAGTATGCCGTACGGTAGGGGCTATAGCCCATGTTCAAAAATGATGAAAAACGAGGTTAATTTCTTTTTCAAAAAATCAAAAAACAATGGGCTATAACCCATGTTTTTTTTTATTTTGAATTTTTTTCAAATCCTCAAAAATGATGAAAAACGGCGTGCTATAGTATGCCGTAAGGTAGGGTCTATAGCCCATGTTCAAAAATGATGAAAAACGAGGTTAATATTTTTTTCAAAAAATCCAAAAACAATGGGCTATAACCCATGTTTTTTTTTATTTTGAATTTTTTTCAAATCCTCAAAAATGATGAAAAACGGCGTGCTATAGTATGCCGTAAGGTAGGGGCTATAGCCCATGTTCAAAAATGATGAAAAACTAGGTTAATTTTTTTTTCAAAAATTCTAAAAACGATGGGCTATAACCCATGTTTTTTGAATTTTTTTTTTTTTTTTAAATCCTCAAAAATGATGAAAAATGATGAAAAACGGCGTGCTATAGTATGCCGTACGGTAGGGGCTATAGCCCATGTTCAAAAATGATGAAAAACAAGGTTAATTTTTTTTTTCAAAAATTCAAAAAACGATGGGCTATAACCCATGTTTTTGAAATTTTGATTTTTTTTCAAATCCTCAAAAATGATGAAAAATGATGAAAAACGACGTGCTATAGTATGCCGTACGGTAGGGGCTATAGCCCATGTTCAAAAATGATGAAAAACTAGGTTAATTTTTTTTTCAAAAATTAAAAAAACGATGGGCTATAACCCATGTTTTTGAAATTTTGATTTTTTTTCAAATCCTCAAAAATGATGAAAAATGATGAAAAACGACGTGCTATAGTATGCCGTACGGTAGGGGCTATAGCCCATGTTCAAAAATGATGAAAAACTAGGTTAATTTTTTTTTCAAAAATTAAAAAAACAATGGGCTATAACCCATGTTTTTTGAAATTTTGAATTTTTTTCAAATCCTCAAAAATGATGAAAAACGGCGTGCTATAGTATGCCGTACGGTAGGGGCTATAGCCCATGTTCAAAAATGATGAAAAACGAGGTTAATTTTTTTTTTCAAAAATTCAAAAAAACGATGGGCTATAACCCATGTTTTTAGAAATTTAGATTTTTTAAAAAATCCTCAAAAATGATGAAAAATGATGAAAAACGGCGTGCTATAGTATGCCGTACGGTAGGGGCTATAGCCCATGTTCAAAAATGATGAAAAACGAGGTAAATTTTTTTTCAAAAATTAAAAGAACAATGGGCTATAACCCATGTTTTTTTAAATTTTGAATTTTTTTCAAATCCTCAAAAATGATGAAAAACGGCGTGCTATAGTATGCCGTACGGTAGGGGCTATAGCCCATGTAAAAAAATGATGAAAAACGAGGTTGTTTTTTTTTTTTTTATAAAAAAAACGATGGGCTATAACCCATGTTTTTTTTAATTTAGATTTTTTTTTAAATCCTCAAAAATGATGAAAAATGATGAAAAACGGCGTGCTATAGTATGCTGTACGGTAGGGGCTATAGCCCATGTTCAAAAATGATGAAAAACGAGGTTAATTTTTTTTTCAAAAAATCAAAAAACAATGGGCTATAACCCATGTTTTTTTTAATTTTGATTTTTTTTCAAATCCTCAAAAATGATGAAAAATGATGAAAAACTACGTGCTATAGTATGCCGTACGGTAGGGGCTATAGCCCATGTTCAAAAATGATGAAAAACGAGGTTATTATTATTTTTTTTTTCAAAAAACGATGGGCTATAACCCATGTTTTTTGAAATTTAGATTTTTTAAAAAATCCTCAAAAATTATGAAAAATGATGAAAAACGGCGTGCTATAGTATGCCGTATGGTAGGGGCTATAGCCCATGTTCAAAAATGATGAAAAACTAGGTTAATTTTTTTTTCAAAAATTCTAAAAACGATGGGCTATAACCCATGTTTTTTGAATTTTTTTTTTTTTTTTAATCCTCAAAAATGATGAAAAATGATGAAAAACGGCGTGCTATAGTATGCCGTACGGTAGGGGCTATAGCCCATGTTCAAAAATGATGAAAAACAAGGTTAATTTTTTTTTTCAAAAATTCAAAAAACGATGGGCTATAACCCATGTTTTTGAAATTTTGAAATTTTTTCAAATCCTCAAAAATGATGAAAAATGATGAAAAACAACGTGCTATAGTATGCCGTACGGTAGGGGCTATAGCCCATGTTCAAAAATGATGAAAAACAAGGTTTTTTTTTTTTTTCAAAAATTCAAAAAACGATGGGCTATAACCCATGTTTTTGAAATTTTGAAATTTTTTCAAATCCTCAAAAATGATGAAAAATGATGAAAAACAACGTGCTATAGTATGCCGTACGGTAGGGGCTATAGCCCATGTTCAAAAATGATGAAAAACAAGGTTTTTTTTTTTTTTTCAAAAATTCTAAAAACGATGGGCTATAACCCATGTTTTTTGAATTTTTTTTTTTTTTTTAATCCTCAAAAATGATGAAAAATGATGAAAAACGGCGTGCTATAGTATGCCGTACGGTAGGGGCTATAGCCCATGTTCAAAAATGATGAAAAACAAGGTTAATTTTTTTTTTCAAAAATTCAAAAAACGATGGGCTATAACCCATGTTTTTGAAATTTTGAAATTTTTTCAAATCCTCAAAAATGATGAAAAATGATGAAAAACAACGTGCTATAGTATGCCGTACGGTAGGGGCTATAGCCCATGTTCAAAAATGATGAAAAACAAGGTTTTTTTTTTTTTTCAAAAATTCAAAAAACGATGGGCTATAACCCATGTTTTTGAAATTTTGATTTTTTTTCAAATCCTCAAAAATGATGAAAAATGATGAAAAACGACGTGCTATAGTATGCCGTACGGTAGGGGCTATAGCCCATGTTCAAAAATGATGAAAAACGAGGTTAATTTTTTTTTTCAAAAATTCAAAAAACTATGGGCTATAACCCATGTTTTTAGAAATTTTGATTTTTTAAAAAATCCTCAAAAATGATGAAAAATGATGAAAAACGGCGTGCTATAGTATGCCGTACGGTAGGGGCTATAGCCCATGTTCAAAAATGATGAAAAACGAGGTTAATTTTTTTTCAAAAATTAAAAGAACAATGGGCTATAACCCATGTTTTTTTAAATTTTGATTTTTTTTCAAATCCTCAAAAATGATGAAAAACGGCGTGCTATAGTATGCCGTACGGTAGGGGCTATAGCCCATGTTAAAAAATGATGAAAAACGAGGTTGTTTTTTTTTTTTTTATAAAAAAAACGATGGGCTATAACCCATGTTTTTTTAAATTTAGATTTTTTTTAAAATCCTCAAAAATGATGAAAAATGATGAAAAACGGCGTGCTATAGTATGCCGTACGGTAGGGGCTATAGCCCATGTTCAAAAATGATGAAAAACGAGGTAAATTTTTTTTCAAAAAATCAAAAAACAATGGGCTATAACCCATGTTTTTTTTAATTTTGATTTTTTTTCAAATCCTCAAAAATGATGAAAAATGATGAAAAACTACGTGCTATAGTATGCCGTACGGTAGGGGCTATAGCCCATGTTCAAAAATGATGAAAAACTAGGTTTTTCTTTTTTTTTTATTCAAAAAACGATGGGCTATAACCCATGTTTTTTGAAATTTAGATTTTTTTAAAAATCCTCAAAAATTATGAAAAATGATGAAAAACGGCGTGCTATAGTATGCCGTACGGTAGGGGCTATAGCCCATGTTCAAAAATGATGAAAAACGAGGTTAATTTTTTTTTCAAAAAATCAAAAAACAATGGGCTATAACCCATGTTTTTTTAAATTTTGAATTTTTTTCAAATCCTCAAAAATGATGAAAAACGGCGTGCTATAGTATGCCGTACGGTAGGGGCTATAGCCCATGTTAAAAAATGATGAAAAACGAGGTTGTTTTTTTTTTTTTATAAAAAAAACGATGGGCTATAACCCATGTTTTTTGAAATTTAGATTTTTTTAAAAATCCTCAAAAATGATGAAAAATGATGAAAAACGGCGTGCTATAGTATGCCGTACGGTAGGGGCTATAGCCCATGTTCAAAAATGATGAAAAACGAGGTTAATTTTTTTTTCAAAAAATCAAAAAACAATGGGCTATAACCCATGTTTTTTTTTATTTTGATTTTTTTTCAAATCCTCAAAAATGATGAAAAATGATGAAAAACTACGTGCTATAGTATGCCGTACGGTAGGGGCTATAGCCCATGTTCAAAAATGATGAAAAACGAGGTTATTTATTTTTTTTTTTCAAAAAACGATGGGCTATAACCCATGTTTTTTGAAATTTAGATTTTTTTTAAAATCCTCAAAAATTATGAAAAATGATGAAAAACGGCGTGCTATAGTATGCCGTACGGTAGGGGCTATAGCCCATGTTCAAAAATGATGAAAAACGAGGTTAATTTTTTTTTTTTAATCAAAAAACAATGGGCTATAACCCATGTTTTTTTAAATTTAGATTTTTTTTAAAATCCTCAAAAATGATGAAAAATGATGAAAAACGGCGTGCTATAGTATGCCGTACGGTAGGGGCTATAGCCCATGTTCAAAAATGATGAAAAACGAGGTAAATTTTTTTTTCAAAAAATCAAAAAACAATGGGCTATAACCCATGTTTTTTTTAATTTTGATTTTTTTTCAAATCCTCAAAAATGATGAAAAATGATGAAAAACTACGTGCTATAGTATGCCGTACGGTAGGGGCTATAGCCCATGTTCAAAAATGATGAAAACGAGGTTTTTCTTTTTTTTTTATTCAAAAAACGATGGGCTATAACCCATGTTTTTTGAAATTTAGATTTTTTTAAAAATCCTCAAAAATTATGAAAAATGATGAAAAACGGCGTGCTATAGTATGCCGTACGGTAGGGGCTATAGCCCATGTTCAAAAATGATGAAAAACGAGGTTAATTTTTTTTTTCAAAAAATCAAAAAACAATGGGCTATAACCCATGTTTTTTTAAATTTTGAATTTTTTTCAAATCCTCAAAAATGATGAAAAACGGCGTGCTATAGTATGCCGTACGGTAGGGGCTATAGCCCATGTTAAAAAATGATGAAAAACGAGGTTGTTTTTTTTTTTTTATAAAAAAAACGATGGGCTATAACCCATGTTTTTTGAAATTTAGATTTTTTTAAAAATCCTCAAAAATGATGAAAAATGATGAAAAACGGCGTGCTATAGTATGCCGTACGGTAGGGGCTATAGCCCATGTTCAAAAATGATGAAAAACGAGGTTAATTTTTTTTTCAAAAAATCAAAAAACAATGGGCTATAACCCATGTTTTTTTTTATTTTGATTTTTTTTCAAATCCTCAAAAATGATGAAAAATGATGAAAAACTACGTGCTATAGTATGCCGTACGGTAGGGGCTATAGCCCATGTTCAAAAATGATGAAAAACGAGGTTATTTTTTTTTTTTTTTCAAAAAACGATGGGCTATAACCCATGTTTTTTGAAATTTAGATTTTTTTTAAAATCCTCAAAAATTATGAAAAATGATGAAAAACGGCGTGCTATAGTATGCCGTACGGTAGGGGCTATAGCCCATGTTCAAAAATGATGAAAAACGAGGTTAATTTTTTTTTTTTAATCAAAAAACAATGGGCTATAACCCATGTTTTTTTTAATTTTGAATTTTTTTCAAATCCTCAAAAATGATGAAAAACGGCGTGCTATAGTATGCCGTAAGGTAGGGGCTATAGCCCATGTTCAAAAATGATGAAAAACGAGGTAATTTTTTTTTTCAAAAAATCAAAAAACAATGGGCTATATATAACCCATGTTTTTTTTTATTTTGAATTTTTTTCAAATCCTCAAAAATGATGAAAAACGGCGTGCTATAGTATGCCGTAAGGTAGGGGCTATAGCCCATGTTCAAAAATGATGAAAAACTAGGTTAATTTTTTTTTCAAAAATTCTAAAAACGATGGGCTATAACCCATGTTTTTTGATTTTTTTTTTTTTTTTTTTAATCCTCAAAAATGATGAAAAATGATGAAAAACGGCGTGCTATAGTATGCCGTACGGTAGGGGCTATAGCCCATGTTCAAAAATGATGAAAAACAAGGTTAATTTTTTTTTTCAAAAATTCAAAAAACGATGGGCTATAATCCATGTTTTTGAAATTTTGATTTTTTTTCAAGTCCTCAAAAATGATGAAAAATGATGAAAAATGATGAAAAACGACGTGCTATAGTATGCCGTACGGTAGGGGCTATAGCCCATGTTCAAAAATGATGAAAAACTAGGTTAATTTTTTTTTCAAAAATTAAAAAAACAATGGGCTATAACCCATGTTTTTTGAAATTTAGAAATTTTTTCAAATCCTCAAAAATGATGAAAAACGGCGTGCTATAGTATGCCGTACGGTAGGGGCTATAGCCCATGTTCAAAAATGATGAAAAACGAGGTTAATATTTTTTTTTCAAAAATTCAAAAAACGATGGGCTATAACCCATGTTTTTTGAAATTTTGATTTTTTTTAAAATCCTCAAAAATGATGAAAAATGATGAAAAACGGCGTGCTATAGTATGCCGTACGGTAGGGGCTATAGCCCATGTTCAAAAATGATGAAAAACGAGGTTAATTCTTTTTTTCAAAAATTCAAAAAACGATGGGCTATAACCCATGTTTTTTGAAATTTTGATCTTTTTAAAAATCCTCAAAAATGATGAAAAATGATGAAAAACGGCGTGCTATAGTATGCCGTACGGTAGGGGCTATAGCCCATGTTCAAAAATGATGAAAAACGAGGTTAATTTCTTTTTTCAAAAATTCAAAGAACGATGGGCTATAACCCATGTTTTTTGAAATTTAGGAATTTTTTCAAATCCTCAAAAATGATGAAAAACGGCGTGCTATAGTATGCCGTACGGTAGGGGCTATAGCCCATGTTCAAAAATGATGAAAAACGAGGTTAATTTCTTTTTTCAAAAATTCAAAGAACGATGGGCTATAACCCATGTTTTTTGAAAATTTTAAATGTTTTCAAATCCTCAAAAATGATGAAAAACGGCGTGCTATAGTATGCCGTACGGTAGGGGCTATAGCCCATGTTCAAAAATGATGAAAAACGAGGTTAATTTCTTTTTTTTTAATTGAAAAAACGATGGGCTATAACCCATGTTTTTTGAAATTTTGAATTTTTTTCAAATCCTCAAAAATGATGAAAAAAAAACACTTTTCGGCCAGTTA
The DNA here is from genome assembly GCF_964188405.1 of Protomyctophum parallelum. Classification (NCBI taxonomy): domain Eukaryota; kingdom Metazoa; phylum Chordata; class Actinopteri; order Myctophiformes; family Myctophidae; genus Protomyctophum; species Protomyctophum parallelum. The sequence goes on along the minus strand of NC_139712.1, from coordinate 13,480,469 downwards.
TAGCGCCACCTTGAGGCTGAGTTGAAATTGTTCATGTGGCATTTCGTCCTCGGCCTTGTGGGAATGTGGGTGCACAATTTCACGGAAATCACGCGATGTGTTCATGATTTGCAGCATTTTGTTTGAAACTGAGCACTCCTGTGAACTTTGGAAGCCAATCTTAACCAATCAGGATGGAGTCTGATAAATCTGAAAGACCCGTTTCGTTGAATGGCTCTAGAGAGACTGTGTACCAATTTGCGTGATGTTTGGACAAAATCTGTAGGTGTACTGTGCAAAAACTTGTTTTGCACAAAGCGGCCTCCTGGTGGCGCTATAACAGGCCGTTCTGGAAAGTTTGGGGCAGAGGTTCATGGTTGGCATCCAGGGAGTGTGTGTGCAAAATATGGCATCGAAAAACTTGTTTTGCACAAAGCGGCCTCCTGGTGGCGCTATAACAGGCCGTTCTGGAAAGTTTGGGGCAGAGGTTCATGGTTGGCATCCAGGGAGTGTGTGTGCAAAATATGGCATCGACCGGGTTAACGGTGGCCGAGATTAGCTGTTCACGGACACACGGACACACACGCGGACGGACGGAGTGCAAAACATACTCTCCCCACATGCCTTCGGCCTGGTGGAGACAACTATGAAACATTTCAAATATTCCTTTTCAGGCAAACATGTCCACCGTAAGATGAACATAAGTAGGCTATAGGGGTTGCTAGGTGTAATAATGTAGGCTTCTATGTTGTTAGCAAAACATTATCATGGGTGTTGCGGAGGATGAGAAAAGGTTTCTCATCCTCCGCAACACCCATTCTCATACACCGCTATACTTTTAAGTATGTTGCGGTAGAGAACGTCATCATTTTGGACTGTGGGCTATAGGTCATATCGTACGGCATACTATGGCACGCCGTTTTTCATCATTTTTGAGGATTTGAAAAAAATGTAAAAATGAAAAAAACATGGGTTATAGCCCATCGTTTTTTGAATTTTTGAAAAAAGATTATATCCTCGTTTTTCATCATTTTGGACCATGGGCTATGGCCCATACCGTACGGCATACTGTAGCACGCCGTTTTTCATAATTTTTGAGGATTTAAAAAAAAATGAAAAAATGAAAAAAACATGGGTTATAGCCCATCATTTTTTTAATTTTCTTTTTCTTTTACCTCGTTTTTCATCATTTTTGACCATGGGCTATGGCCCATACCGTACGGCATACTATAGCATGCCGTTTTTCATCATTTTTGAGGATTTGAAAAAAATGAAAAAATTCAAAAAACATGGGTTATAGCCCATCGTTCTTTTTATTTCTGAAAAAAAAAATTACCTCGTTTATCATCATTTTTGACCATGGGCTATGGCCCATACCGTACGGCATACTGTAGCACGCCGTTTTTCATCATTTTTGAGGATTTGAAAAAAATGAAAAAATGAAAAAAACATGGGTTATAGCCCATCGTTTTTTGAATTTTTGAAAAAAGATTATATCCTCGTTTTTCATCATTTTGGACCATGGGCTATGGCCCATACCGTACGGCATACTGTAGCACGCCGTTTTTCATCATTTTTGAGGATTTGAAAAAAATGAAAAAATGAAAAAAACATGGGTTATAGCCCATCGTTTTTTGAATTTTTGAAAAAAGATTATATCCTCGTTTTTCATCATTTTGGACCATGGGCTATGGCCCATACCGTACGGCATACTGTAGCACGCCGTTTTTCATAATTTTTGAGGATTTGAAAAAAAATGAAAAAATGAAAAAAACATGGGTTATAGCCCATCATTTTTTTAATTTTCTTTTTCTTTTACCTCGTTTTTCATCATTTTTGACCATGGGCTATGGCCCATACCGTACGGCATACTATAGCATGCCGTTTTTCATCATTTTTGAGGATTTGAAAAAAATAAAAAAAATAAAAAAACATGGGTTATAGCCCATCGTTTTTTGAATTTTTGAAAAAAAAATATATCCTCGTTTTTCATCATTTTTGACCATGGGCTATGGCCCATACCGTACGGCATACTGTAGCACGCCGTTTTTCATCATTTTTGAGGATTTGAAAAAAATGAAAAAAATCAAAAAACATGGGTTATAGCCCATCGTTTTTTGAATTAAAAAAAAAAATTAACCTAGTTTTTCATCATTTTTGACCATGGGCTATGGCCCATACCGTACGGCATACTGTAGCACGCCGTTTTTCATCATTTTTGAGGATTTGAAAAAAATGAAAAAATAACAAAAAAACATGGGTTATAGCCCATCGTTTTTTTCATTTTTGATTTTTTTTTTACCTAGTTTTTCATCAATTTTGACCATGGGCTATGGCCCATACCGTACGGCATACTGTAGCACGCCGTTTTTCATCATTTTTGAGGATTTGAAAAAAATGAAAAAAACATGGGTTATAGCCCATCGTTTTTTGAATTTTTAAAAAAAGATTATATCCTCGTTTTTCATCATTTTGGACCATGGGCTATGGCCCATACCGTACGGCATACTGTAGCACGCCGTTTTTCATCATTTTTGAGGATTTGAAAAAAATGAAAAAATGAAAAAAACATGGGTTATAGCCCATCGTTCTTTTTATTTCTGAAAAAAAATTTTACCTCGTTTATCATCATTTTTGACCATGGGCTATGGCCCATACCGTATGGCATACTGTAGCACGCCGTTTTTCATCATTTTTGAGGATTTGAAAAAAATGAAAAAATGAAAAAAACATGGGTTATAGCCCATAGTTTTTTGAATTTTAGAAAAAAGATTATATCCTCGTTTTTCATCATTTTGGACCATGGGCTATGGCCCATACCGTACGGCATACTGTAGCACGCCGTTTTTCATCATTTTTGAGGATTTGAAAAAAATTAAAAAAACATGGGTTATAGCCCATCGTTTTTTGAATTTTTGAAAAAAGATTATATCCTCGTTTTTCATCATTTTGGACCATGGGCTATGGCCCATACCGTACGGCATACTGTAGCACGCCGTTTTTCATAATTTTTGAGGATTTGAAAAAAAATGAAAAAATGAAAAAAACATGGGTTATAGCCCATCATTTTTTTAATTTTCTTTTTCTTTTACCTCGTTTTTCATCATTTTTGACCATGGGCTATGGCCCATACCGTACGGCATACTATAGCATGCCGTTTTTCATCATTTTTGAGGATTTGAAAAAAAAAAAAAAAAAAAAAAAACATGGGTTATAGCCCATCGTTTTTTGAATTTTTGAAAAAAGATTATATCCTCGTTTTTCATCATTTTGGACCATGGGCTATGGCCCATACCGTACGGCATACTGTAGCACGCCGTTTTTCATCATTTTTGAGGATTTGAAAAAAATGAAAAAAATAAAAAAAACATGGGTTATAGCCCATCGTTTTTTGAATTTTTGAAAAAAGATTATATCCTCGTTTTTCATCATTTTGGACCATGGGCTATGGCCCATACCGTACGGCATACTGTAGCACGCCGTTTTTCATAATTTTTGAGGATTTGAAAAAAAATGAAAAAATGAAAAAAACATGGGTTATAGCCCATCATTTTTTTAATTTTCTTTTTCTTTTACCTCGTTTTTCATCATTTTTGACCATGGGCTATGGCCCATACCGTACGGCATACTATAGCATGCCGTTTTTCATCATTTTTGAGGATTTGAAAAAAATAAAAAAAATCAAAAAACATGGGTTATAGCCCATCGTTTTTTGAATTTTTGAAAAAAAAAAATATCCTCGTTTTTCATCATTTTTGACCATGGGCTATGGCCCATACCGTACGGCATACTGTAGCACGCCGTTTTTCATCATTTTTGAGGATTTGAAAAAAATGAAAAAAATGAAAAAACATGGGTTATAGCCCATCGTTTTTTGAATTAAAAAAAAAAAATTAACCTAGTTTTTCATCATTTTTGACCATGGGCTATGGCCCATACCGTACGGCATACTGTAGCACGCCGTTTTTCATCATTTTTGAGGATTTGAAAAAAATGAAAAAATAACAAAAAAACATGGGTTATAGCCCATCGTTTTTTTCATTTTTGATTTTTTTTTTACCTAGTTTTTCATCATTTTTGACCATGGGCTATGGCCCATACCGTACGGCATACTATAGCATGCCGTTTTTCATCATTTTTGAGGATTTGAAAAAAATAAAAAAAATCAAAAAACATGGGTTATAGCCCATCGTTTTTTGAATTTTTGAAAAAAAAATATATCCTCGTTTTTCATCATTTTTGACCATGGGCTATGGCCCATACCGTACGGCATACTGTAGCACGCCGTTTTTCATCATTTTTGAGGATTTGAAAAAAATGAAAAAAATGAAAAAACATGGGTTATAGCCCATCGTTTTTTGAATAAAAAAAAAAAAAATTAACCTAGTTTTTCATCATTTTTGACCATGGGCTATGGCCCATACCGTACGGCATACTGTAGCACGCCGTTTTTCATCATTTTTGAGGATTTGAAAAAAATGAAAAAATAACAAAAAAACATGGGTTATAGCCCATCGTTTTTTTCATTTTTGATTTTTTTTTTACCTAGTTTTTCATCAATTTTGACCATGGGCTATGGCCCATACCGTACGGCATACTATAGCATGCCGTTTTTCATAATTTTTGAGGATTTGAAAAAAAATTAAAAAATCAAAAAACATGGGTTATAGCCCATCGTTTTTTTTATTTTTTTTAAAAATAAATTACCTCGTTTTTCATCATTTTTGACCATGGGCTATGGCCCATACCGTAGGGCATACTATAGCACGCCGTTTTTCATAATTGATGAGGATTTGAAAAAAAATAAAAAACGAAAAAAACGATGGGTTATAGCCCATAGTTTTTGGAATTTTTTAAAACAAAATTAACCTCGATTTTCATCATTTTTGACCATGGGCTATGGCCCATACCGTACGGCATACTATAGCATGCCGTTTTTCATCATTTTTGAGGATTTGAAAAAAATGAAAAAATTCAAAAAACATGGGTTATAGCCCATCGTTCTTTTTATTTCTGAAAAAAAAAATTACCTCGTTTATCATAATTTTTGACCATGGGCTATGGCCCATACCGTACGGCATACTGTAGCACGCCGTTTTTCATCATTTTTGAGGATTTGAAAAAAATGAAAAAATGAAAAAAACATGGGTTATAGCCCATCGTTTTTTGAATTTTTGAAAAAAGATTATATCCTCGTTTTTCATCATTTTGGACCATGGGCTATGGCCCATACCGTACGGCATACTGTAGCACGCCGTTTTTCATCATTTTTGAGGATTTGAAAAAAATTAAAAAAAACATGGGTTATAGCCCATCGTTTTTTGAATTTTTGAAAAAAGATTATATCCTCGTTTTTCATCATTTTGGACCATGGGCTATGGCCCATACCGTACGGCATACTGTAGCACGCCGTTTTTCATAATTTTTGAGGATTTGAAAAAAAATGAAAAAATGAAAAAAACATGGGTTATAGCCCATCATTTTTTTAATTTTCTTTTTCTTTTACCTCGTTTTTCATCATTTTTGACCATGGGCTATGGCCCATACCGTACGGCATACTATAGCATGCCGTTTTTCATCATTTTTGAGGATTTGAAAAAAATAAAAAAAATAAAAAAACATGGGTTATAGCCCATCGTTTTTTGAATTTTTGAAAAAAAAATATATCCTCGTTTTTCATCATTTTTGACCATGGGCTATGGCCCATACCGTACGGCATACTGTAGCACGCCGTTTTTCATCATTTTTGAGGATTTGAAAAAAATGAAAAAAATCAAAAAACATGGGTTATAGCCCATCGTTTTTTGAATTAAAAAAAAAAAAATTAACCTAGTTTTTCATCATTTTTGACCATGGGCTATGGCCCATACCGTACGGCATACTGTAGCACGCTGTTTTTCATCATTTTTGAGGATTTGAAAAAAATGAAAAAATAACAAAAAAACATGGGTTATAGCCCATCGTTTTTTTCATTTTTGATTTTTTTTTTACCTAGTTTTTCATCAATTTTGACCATGGGCTATGGCCCATACCGTACGGCATACTATAGCATGCCGTTTTTCATAATTTTTGAGGATTTGAAAAAAAATTAAAAAATCAAAAAACATGGGTTATAGCCCATCGTTTTTTTATTATTTTTTTAAATAAATTACCTCGTTTTTCATCATTTTTGACCATGGGCTATGGCCCATACCGTAGGGCATACTATAGCACGCCGTTTTTCATAATTTATGAGGATTTGAAAAAAAATAAAAAACGAAAAAAACGATGGGTTATAGCCCATAGTTTTTGGAATTTTTGAAAACAAAATTAACCTCGATTTTCATCATTTTTGACCATGGGCTATGGCCCATACCGTACGGCATACTGTAGCACGCCATTCTTCATCATTTTTGAGGATTTGAAAAAAATGAAAAAATGAAAAAAAGAAACATGGGATATAGCCCATCGTTTTTTGAATTTTTGAAAAAAAATTATATCCTCGTTTTTCATCATTTTGGACCATGGGCCCATATCGTACGGCAAACTATACCATGCCGTTTTTCATCTTTTTTGAGGATTTGAAAAAAAGGAAAAAATTAAAAAAACGATGGGTTATAGCCCATCGTTTTTTGAATTAAAAATAATAATAATAACCTAGTTTTTCATCATTTTTGACCATGGGCTATGGCCCATACCGTACGGCATACTGTAGCACGCCGTTTTTCATCATTTTTGAGGATTTGAAAAAAATGAAAAAATGAAAAAAACATGGGTTATAGCCCATCGTTTTTTGAATTTTTGAAAAAAGATTATATCCTCGTTTTTCATCATTTTGGACCATGGGCTATGGCCCATACCGTACGGCATACTGTAGCACGCCGTTTTTCATCATTTTTGAGGATTTGAAAAAAATTAAAAAAAACATGGGTTATAGCCCATCGTTTTTTGAATTTTTGAAAAAAGATTATATCCTCGTTTTTCATCATTTTGGACCATGGGCTATGGCCCATACCGTACGGCATACTGTAGCACGCCGTTTTTCATAATTTTTGAGGATTTGAAAAAAAATTAAAAAATGAAAAAAACATGGGTTATAGCCCATCATTTTTTTAATTTTCTTTTTCTTTTACCTCGTTTTTCATCATTTTTGACCATGGGCTATGGCCCATACCGTACGGCATACTATAGCATGCCGTTTTTCATCATTTTTGAGGATTTGAAAAAAATAAAAAAAATAAAAAAACATGGGTTATAGCCCATCGTTTTTTGAATTTTTGAAAAAAAAATATATCCTCGTTTTTCATCATTTTTGACCATGGGCTATGGCCCATACCGTACGGCATACTGTAGCACGCCGTTTTTCATCATTTTTGAGGATTTGAAAAAAATGAAAAAAATCAAAAAACATGGGTTATAGCCCATCGTTTTTTGAATTAAAAAAAAAAAATTAACCTAGTTTTTCATCATTTTTGACCATGGGCTATGGCCCATACCGTACGGCATACTGTAGCACGCTGTTTTTCATCATTTTTGAGGATTTGAAAAAAATGAAAAAATAACAAAAAAACATGGGTTATAGCCCATCGTTTTTTTCATTTTTGATTTTTTTTTTACCTAGTTTTTCATCAATTTTGACCATGGGCTATGGCCCATACCGTACGGCATACTATAGCATGCCGTTTTTCATAATTTTTGAGGATTTGAAAAAAAATTAAAAAATCAAAAAACATGGGTTATAGCCCATCGTTTTTTTATTATTTTTTTAAATAAATTACCTCGTTTTTCATCATTTTTGACCATGGGCTATGGCCCATACCGTAGGGCATACTATAGCACGCCGTTTTTCATAATTTATGAGGATTTGAAAAAAAATAAAAAACGAAAAAAACGATGGGTTATAGCCCATAGTTTTTGGAATTTTTGAAAACAAAATTAACCTCGATTTTCATCATTTTTGACCATGGGCTATGGCCCATACCGTACGGCATACTGTAGCACGCCATTCTTCATCATTTTTGAGGATTTGAAAAAAATGAAAAAATGAAAAAAAGAAACATGGGATATAGCCCATCGTTTTTTGAATTTTTGAAAAAAAATTATATCCTCGTTTTTCATCATTTTGGACCATGGGCCCATATCGTACGGCAAACTATACCATGCCGTTTTTCATCTTTTTTGAGGATTTGAAAAAAAGGAAAAAATTAAAAAAACGATGGGTTATAGCCCATCGTTTTTTGAATTAAAAATAATAATAATAACCTAGTTTTTCATCATTTTTGACCATGGGCTATGGCCCATACCGTACGGCATACTGTAGCACGCCGTTTTTCATCATTTTTGAGGATTTGAAAAAAATGAAAAAATTCAAAAAACATGGGTTATAGCCCATCGTTTTTTTTATTTTTGAAAAAAAAAAAAAACTAGTTTTTCATCATTTTTGACCATGGGCTATGGCCCATACCGTACGGCATACTGTAGCACGCCGTTTTTCATCATTTTTGAGGATTTGAAAAAAAATAAAAAATGAAAAAAACGATGGGTTATAGCCCATCGTTTTTGGAATTTTTGAAAAAAAAATTAACCTCGTTTTTCATCATTTTTGACCATGGACTATGGCCCATACCGTACAGCATACTATAGCACGCCGTTTTTCATCATTTATGAGGATTTGAAAAAAAATGAAAAAACGAAAAAAACATGGGTTATAGCCCATCGTTTTTTTTATTTTTGAAAAAAAAAAAAAACTAGTTTTTCATCATTTTTGACCATGGGCTATGGCCCATACCGTACGGCATACTGTAGCACGCCGTTTTTCATCATTTTTGAGGATTTGAAAAAAATGAAAAAATAACAAAAAAACATGGGTTATAGCCCATCGTTTTTTTCATTTTTGATTTTTTTTTTACCTAGTTTTTTATCAATTTTGACCATGGGCTATGGCCCATACCGTACGGCATACTATAGCATGCCGTTTTTCATAATTTTTGAGGATTTGAAAAAAAATTAAAAAATCAAAAAACATGGGTTATAGCCCATCGTTTTTTTATTATTTTTTTAAATAAATTACCTCGTTTTTCATCATTTTTGACCATGGGCTATGGCCCATACCGTAGGGCATACTATAGCACGCCGTTTTTCATAATTTATGAGGATTTGAAAAAAAATAAAAAACGAAAAAAACGATGGGTTATAGCCCATAGTTTTTGGAATTTTTGAAAACAAAATTAACCTCGATTTTCATCATTTTTGACCATGGGCTATGGCCCATACCGTACGGCATACTGTAGCACGCCATTTTTCATCATTTTTGAGGATTTGAAAAAAATTAAAAAATGAAAAAAAGAAACATGGGATATAGCCCATCGTTTTTTGAATTTTTGAAAAAAAATTATATCCTCGTTTTTCATCATTTTGGACCATGGGCCCATATCGTACGGCAAACTATAGCATGCCGTTTTTCATCTTTTTTGAGGATTTGAAAAAAAGGAAAAAATTAAAAAAACGATGGGTTATAGCCCATCGTTTTTTGAATTAAAAAAAAAAATAATAACCTAGTTTTTCATCATTTTTGACCATGGGCTATGGCCCATACCGTACGGCATACTGTAGCACGCCGTTTTTCATCATTTTTGAGGATTTGAAAAAAATGAAAAAATTCAAAAAACATGGGTTATAGCCCATCGTTTTTTTTATTTAAAAAAAAAAAAAAAAACTAGTTTTTCATCATTTTTGACCATGGGCTATGGCCCATACCGTACGGCATACTGTAGCACGCCGTTTTTCATCATTTTTGAGGATTTGAAAAAAATGAAAAAAATGAAAAAACATGGGTTATAGCCCATCGTTTTTTTCATTTTTGATTTTTTTTTTACCTAGTTTTTCATCAATTTTGACCATGGGCTATGGCCCATACCGTACGGCATACTATAGCATGCCGTTTTTCATAATTTTTGAGGATTTGAAAAAAAATTAAAAAATCAAAAAACATGGGTTATAGCCCATCGTTTTTTTATTTTTTTTAAAAATAAATTACCTCGTTTTTCATCATTTTTGACCATGGGCTATGGCCCATACCGTAGGGCATACTATAGCACGCCGTTTTTCATAATTGATGAGGATTTGAAAAAAAATAAAAAACGAAAAAAACGATGGGTTATAGCCCATAGTTTTTGGAATTTTTTAAAACAAAATTAACCTCGATTTTCATCATTTTTGACCATGGGCTATGGCCCATACCGTACGGCATACTATAGCATGCCGTTTTTCATCATTTTTGAGGATTTGAAAAAAATGAAAAAATTCAAAAAACATGGGTTATAGCCCATCGTTCTTTTTATTTCTGAAAAAAAAAATTACCTCGTTTATCATAATTTTTGACCATGGGCTATGGCCCATACCGTACGGCATACTGTAGCACGCCGTTTTTCATCATTTTTGAGGATTTGGAAAAAATGAAAAAAACATGGGTTATAGCCCATCGTTTTTTGATTTTTTGAAAAAAGATTATATCCTCGTTTTTCATCATTTTGGACCATGGGCTATGGCCCATACCGTACGGCATACTGTAGCACGCCGTTTTTCATCATTTTTGAGGATTTGAAAAAAATTAAAAAAAACATGGGTTATAGCCCATCGTTTTTTGAATTTTTGAAAAAAGATTATATCCTCGTTTTTCATCATTTTGGACCATGGGCTATGGCCCATACCGTACGGCATACTGTAGCACGCCGTTTTTCATAATTTTTGAGGATTTGAAAAAAAATGAAAAAATGAAAAAAACATGGGTTATAGCCCATCATTTTTTTAATTTTCTTTTTCTTTTACCTCGTTTTTCATCATTTTTGACCATGGGCTATGGCCCATACCGTACGGCATACTATAGCATGCCGTTTTTCATCATTTTTGAGGATTTGAAAAAAATAAAAAAAATAAAAAAACATGGGTTATAGCCCATCGTTTTTTGAATTTTTGAAAAAAAAATATATCCTCGTTTTTCATCATTTTTGACCATGGGCTATGGCCCATACCGTACGGCATACTGTAGCACGCCGTTTTTCATCATTTTTGAGGATTTGAAAAAAATGAAAAAATAACAAAAAAACATGGGTTATAGCCCATCGTTTTTTGAATTAAAAAAAAAAAATTAACCTAGTTTTTCATCATTTTTGACCATGGGCTATGGCCCATACCGTACGGCATACTGTAGCACGCCGTTTTTCATCATTTTTGAGGATTTGAAAAAAATGAAAAAATAACAAAAAAACATGGGTTATAGCCCATCGTTTTTTTCATTTTTGATTTTTTTTTTACCTAGTTTTTCATCAATTTTGACCATGGGCTATGGCCCATACCGTACGGCATACTATAGCATGCCGTTTTTCATAATTTTTGAGGATTTGAAAAAAAATTAAAAAATCAAAAAACATGGGTTATAGCCCATCGTTTTTTTATTATTTTTTTAAATAAATTACCTCGTTTTTCATCATTTTTGACCATGGGCTATGGCCCATACCGTAGGGCATACTATAGCACGCCGTTTTTCATAATTTATGAGGATTTGAAAAAAAAAAAAAAACGAAAAAAACGATGGGTTATAGCCCATAGTTTTTGGAATTTTTGAAAACAAAATTAACCTCGATTTTCATCATTTTTGACCATGGGCTATGGCCCATACCGTACGGCATACTGTAGCACGCCATTCTTCATCATTTTTGAGGATTTGAAAAAAATGAAAAAATGAAAAAAAGAAACATGGGATATAGCCCATCGTTTTTTGAATTTTTGAAAAAAAATTATATCCTCGTTTTTCATCATTTTGGACCATGGGCCCATATCGTACGGCAAACTATACCATGCCGTTTTTCATCTTTTTTGAGGATTTGAAAAAAAGGAAAAAATTAAAAAAACGATGGGTTATAGCCCATCGTTTTTTGAATTAAAAAAAATAATAATAACCTAGTTTTTCATCATTTTTGACCATGGGCTATGGCCCATACCGTACGGCATACTGTAGCACGCCGTTTTTCATCATTTTTGAGGATTTGAAACAAAATAAAAAATGAAAAAAACGATGGGTTATAGCCCATCGTTTTTGGAATTTTTGAAAAAAAAATTAACCTCGTTTTTCATCATTTTTGACCATGGACTATGGCCCATACCGTACAGCATACTATAGCACGCCGTTTTTCATCATTTATGAGGATTTGAAAAAAAATGAAAAAACGAAAAAAACATGGGTTATAGCCCATCGTTTTTTTTATTTTTGAAAAAAAAAAAAAACTAGTTTTTCATCATTTTTGACCATGGGCTATGGCCCATACCGTACGGCATACTGTAGCACGCCGTTTTTCATCATTTTTGAGGATTTGAAAAAAATGAAAAAAATCAAAAAACATGGGTTATAGCCCATCGTTTTTTGAATTAAAAAAAAAAATTAACCTAGTTTTTCATCATTTTTGACCATGGGCTATGGCCCATACCGTACGGCATACTGTAGCACGCCGTTTTTCATCATTTTTGAGGATTTGAAAAAAATGAAAAAATAACAAAAAAACATGGGTTATAGCCCATCGTTTTTTTCATTTTTGATTTTTTTTTTACCTAGTTTTTTATCAATTTTGACCATGGGCTATGGCCCATACCGTACGGCATACTATAGCATGCCGTTTTTCATAATTTTTGAGGATTTGAAAAAAAATTAAAAAATCAAAAAACATGGGTTATAGCCCATCGTTTTTTTATTATTTTTTTAAATAAATTACCTCGTTTTTCATCATTTTTGACCATGGGCTATGGCCCATACCGTAGGGCATACTATAGCACGCCGTTTTTCATAATTTATGAGGATTTGAAAAAAAATAAAAAACGAAAAAAACGATGGGTTATAGCCCATAGTTTTTGGAATTTTTGAAAACAAAATTAACCTCGATTTTCATCATTTTTGACCATGGGCTATGGCCCATACCGTACGGCATACTGTAGCACGCCATTTTTCATCATTTTTGAGGATTTGAAAAAAATGAAAAAATGAAAAAAAGAAACATGGGATATAGCCCATCGTTTTTTGAATTTTTGAAAAAAAATTATATCCTCGTTTTTCATCATTTTGGACCATGGGCCCATATCGTACGGCAAACTATAGCATGCCGTTTTTCATCTTTTTTGAGGATTTGAAAAAAAGGAAAAAATTAAAAAAACGATGGGTTATAGCCCATCGTTTTTTGAATTAAAAATAATAATAATAACCTAGTTTTTCATCATTTTTGACCATGGGCTATGGCCCATACCGTACGGCATACTGTAGCACGCCGTTTTTCATCATTTTTGAGGATTTGAAAAAAATGAAAAAATTCAAAAAACATGGGTTATAGCCCATCGTTTTTTTTATTAAAAAAAAAAAAAAAAAACTAGTTTTTCATCATTTTTGACCATGGGCTATGGCCCATACCGTACGGCATACTGTAGCACGCCGTTTTTCATCATTTTTGAGGATTTGAAAAAAAATAAAAAATGAAAAAAACGATGGGTTATAGCCCATCGTTTTTGGAATTTTTGAAAAAAAATTAACCTCGTTTTTCATCATTTTTGACCATGGACTATGGCCCATACCGTACAGCATACTATAGCACGCCGTTTTTCATCATTTATGAGGATTTGAAAAAAAATGAAAAAACGAAAAAAACGATGGGTTATAGCCCATCGTTTTTTTTTATTTTAGAAAAAAAAAATTACCTCGTTTTTGAGGATTTGAAAAAAATGAAAAAATGAAAAAAAACATGGGATATAGCCAATCGTTTTTTGAATTTTTGAAAAAACTTATATCCTCGTTTTTCATCATTTTGGACCATGGGCTATAGCCCATATCGTACGGCAAACTATAGCATGCCGTTTTTCATCTTTTTTGAGGATTTGAAAAAAATGAAAAAATTCAAAAAACATGGGTTATAGCCCATCGTTTTTTGAATTTTTGAAAAAAAGATTAACCTTGTTTTTCATCATTTTTGACCATGGGCTATGGCCCATACCGTACGCCGTACGGCATACTATAGCACGCCGTTTTTCATCATTTATGAGGATTTGAAAAAAATCTAAAAACGAAAAAAAATGGGTTATAGCCCATCGTTTTTGGAATTTTTGAAAAAAAAATTACCTCGTTTTTCATCATTTTTGACCATGGGCTATGGCCCATACCGTACGGCATACTGTAGCACGCCGTTTTTCATAATTTTTGAGGATTTGAAAAAAAATGAAAAAATGAAAAAAACATGGGTTATAGCCCATCATTTTTTTAATTTTCTTTTTCTTTTACCTCGTTTTTCATCATTTTTGACCATGGGCTATGGCCCATACCGTACGGCATACTATAGCATGCCGTTTTTCATCATTTTTGAGGATTTGAAAAAAAAAAAAAAAATCAAAAAACATGGGTTATAGCCCATCGTTTTTTGAATTTTTGAAAAAAAAAATTATCCTTGTTTTTCATCATTTTTGACCATGGGCTATGGCCCATACCGTACGGCATACTGTAGCACGCCATTTTTCATCATTTTTGAGGATTTGAAAAAAATTAAAAAATGAAAAAAAGAAACATGGGATATAGCCCATCGTTTTTTGAATTTTTGAAAAAAAATTATATCCTCGTTTTTCATCATTTTGGACCATGGGCCCATATCGTACGGCAAACTATAGCATGCCGTTTTTCATCTTTTTTGAGGATTTGAAAAAAAGGAAAAAATTAAAAAAACGATGGGTTATAGCCCATTGTTTTTTGAATTAAAAAAAATAATAATAACCTAGTTTTTCATCATTTTGGACCATGGGCTATAGCCCATATCGTACGGCAAACTATAGCATGCCGTTTTTCATAATTTTTGAGGATTTGAAAAAAAATTAAAAAATCAAAAAACATGGGTTATAGCCCATCGTTTTTTTATTTTTTTTAAAAATAAATTACCTCGTTTTTCATCATTTTTGACCATGGGCTATGGCCCATACCGTAGGGCATACTATAGCACGCCGTTTTTCATAATTGATGAGGATTTGAAAAAAAATAAAAAACGAAAAAAACGATGGGTTATAGCCCATAGTTTTTGGAATTTTTTAAAACAAAATTAACCTCGATTTTCATCATTTTTGACCATGGGCTATGGCCCATACCGTACGGCATACTATAGCATGCCGTTTTTCATCATTTTTGAGGATTTGAAAAAAATGAAAAAATTCAAAAAACATGGGTTATAGCCCATCGTTCTTTTTATTTCTGAAAAAAAAAATTACCTCGTTTATCATAATTTTTGACCATGGGCTATGGCCCATACCGTACGGCATACTGTAGCACGCCGTTTTTCATCATTTTTGAGGATTTGGAAAAAATGAAAAAAACATGGGTTATAGCCCATCGTTTTTTGAATTTTTGAAAAAAGATTATATCCTCGTTTTTCATCATTTTGGACCATGGGCTATGGCCCATACCGTACGGCATACTGTAGCACGCCGTTTTTCATCATTTTTGAGGATTTGAAAAAAATTAAAAAAAACATGGGTTATAGCCCATCGTTTTTTGAATTTTTGAAAAAAGATTATATCCTCGTTTTTCATCATTTTGGACCATGGGCTATGGCCCATACCGTACGGCATACTGTAGCACGCCGTTTTTCATAATTTTTGAGGATTTGAAAAAAAATGAAAAAATGAAAAAAACATGGGTTATAGCCCATCATTTTTTTAATTTTCTTTTTCTTTTACCTCGTTTTTCATCATTTTTGACCATGGGCTATGGCCCATACCGTACGGCATACTATAGCATGCCGTTTTTCATCATTTTTGAGGATTTGAAAAAAATAAAAAAAATAAAAAAACATGGGTTATAGCCCATCGTTTTTTGAATTTTTGAAAAAAAAATATATCCTCGTTTTTCATCATTTTTGACCATGGGCTATGGCCCATACCGTACGGCATACTGTAGCACGCCGTTTTTCATCATTTTTGAGGATTTGAAAAAAATGAAAAAATAACAAAAAAACATGGGTTATAGCCCATCGTTTTTTGAATTAAAAAAAAAAAATTAACCTAGTTTTTCATCATTTTTGACCATGGGCTATGGCCCATACCGTACGGCATACTGTAGCACGCCGTTTTTCATCATTTTTGAGGATTTGAAAAAAATGAAAAAATAACAAAAAAACATGGGTTATAGCCCATCGTTTTTTTCATTTTTGATTTTTTTTTTACCTAGTTTTTCATCAATTTTGACCATGGGCTATGGCCCATACCGTACGGCATACTATAGCATGCCGTTTTTCATAATTTTTGAGGATTTGAAAAAAAATTAAAAAATCAAAAAACATGGGTTATAGCCCATCGTTTTTTTATTATTTTTTTAAATAAATTACCTCGTTTTTCATCATTTTTGACCATGGGCTATGGCCCATACCGTAGGGCATACTATAGCACGCCGTTTTTCATAATTTATGAGGATTTGAAAAAAAATAAAAAACGAAAAAAACGATGGGTTATAGCCCATAGTTTTTGGAATTTTTGAAAACAAAATTAACCTCGATTTTCATCATTTTTGACCATGGGCTATGGCCCATACCGTACGGCATACTGTAGCACGCCATTCTTCATCATTTTTGAGGATTTGAAAAAAATGAAAAAATGAAAAAAAGAAACATGGGATATAGCCCATCGTTTTTTGAATTTTTGAAAAAAAATTATATCCTCGTTTTTCATCATTTTGGACCATGGGCCCATATCGTACGGCAAACTATACCATGCCGTTTTTCATCTTTTTTGAGGATTTGAAAAAAAGGAAAAAATTAAAAAAACGATGGGTTATAGCCCATCGTTTTTTGAATTAAAAAAAATAATAATAACCTAGTTTTTCATCATTTTTGACCATGGGCTATGGCCCATACCGTACGGCATACTGTAGCACGCCGTTTTTCATCATTTTTGAGGATTTGAAAAAAATGAAAAAATTCAAAAAACATGGGTTATAGCCCATCGTTTTTTTTATTTTTGAAAAAAAAAAAAAACTAGTTTTTCATCATTTTTGACCATGGGCTATGGCCCATACCGTACGGCATACTGTAGCACGCCGTTTTTCATCATTTTTGAGGATTTGAAAAAAAATAAAAAATGAAAAAAACGATGGGTTATAGCCCATCGTTTTTGGAATTTTTGAAAAAAAAATTAACCTCGTTTTTCATCATTTTTGACCATGGGCTATGGCCCATACCGTACGGCATACTGTAGCACGCCGTTTTTCATCATTTTTGAGGATTTGAAAAAAATGAAAAAAATCAAAAAACATGGGTTATAGCCCATCGTTTTTTGAATTAAAAAAAAAAATTAACCTAGTTTTTCATCATTTTTGACCATGGGCTATGGCCCATACCGTACGGCATACTGTAGCACGCCGTTTTTCATCATTTTTGAGGATTTGAAAAAAATGAAAAAATAACAAAAAAACATGGGTTATAGCCCATCGTTTTTTTCATTTTTGATTTTTTTTTTACCTAGTTTTTTATCAATTTTGACCATGGGCTATGGCCCATACCGTACGGCATACTATAGCATGCCGTTTTTCATAATTTTTGAGGATTTGAAAAAAAATTAAAAAATCAAAAAACATGGGTTATAGCCCATCGTTTTTTTATTATTTTTTTAAATAAATTACCTCGTTTTTCATCATTTTTGACCATGGGCTATGGCCCATACCGTAGGGCATACTATAGCACGCCGTTTTTCATAATTTATGAGGATTTGAAAAAAAATAAAAAACGAAAAAAACGATGGGTTATAGCCCATAGTTTTTGGAATTTTTGAAAACAAAATTAACCTCGATTTTCATCATTTTTGACCATGGGCTATGGCCCATACCGTACGGCATACTGTAGCACGCCATTTTTCATCATTTTTGAGGATTTGAAAAAAATTAAAAAATGAAAAAAAGAAACATGGGATATAGCCCATCGTTTTTTGAATTTTTGAAAAAAAATTATATCCTCGTTTTTCATCATTTTGGACCATGGGCCCATATCGTACGGCAAACTATAGCATGCCGTTTTTCATCTTTTTTGAGGATTTGAAAAAAAGGAAAAAATTAAAAAAACGATGGGTTATAGCCCATCGTTTTTTGAATTAAAAATAATAATAATAACCTAGTTTTTCATCATTTTTGACCATGGGCTATGGCCCATACCGTACGGCATACTGTAGCACGCCGTTTTTCATCATTTTTGAGGATTTGAAAAAAATGAAAAAATTCAAAAAACATGGGTTATAGCCCATCGTTTTTTTTATTTAAAAAAAAAAAATTAACCTCGTTTTTCATCATTTTTGACCATGGACTATGGCCCATACCGTACAGCATACTATAGCACGCCGTTTTTCATCATTTATGAGGATTTGAAAAAAAATGAAAAAACGAAAAAAACGATGGGTTATAGCCCATCGTTTTTTTCTATTTTAGAAAAAAAAAATTACCTCGTTTTTGAGGATTTGAAAAAAATGAAAAAATGAAAAAAAACATGGGATATAGCCAATCGTTTTTTGAATTTTTGAAAAAACTTATATCCTCGTTTTTCATCATTTTGGACCATGGGCTATAGCCCATATCGTACGGCAAACTATAGCATGCCGTTTTTCATCTTTTTTGAGGATTTGAAAAAAATGAAAAAATTCAAAAAACATGGGTTATAGCCCATCGTTTTTTGAATTTTTGAAAAAAAGATTAACCTTGTTTTTCATCATTTTTGACCATGGGCTATGGCCCATACCGTACGCCGTACGGCATACTATAGCACGCCGTTTTTCATCATTTATGAGGATTTGAAAAAAATCTAAAAACGAAAAAAAATGGGTTATAGCCCATCGTTTTTGGAATTTTTGAAAAAAAAATTACCTCGTTTTTCATCATTTTTGACCATGGGCTATGGCCCATACCGTACGGCATACTGTAGCACGCCGTTTTTCATAATTTTTGAGGATTTGAAAAAAAATGAAAAAATGAAAAAAACATGGGTTATAGCCCATCATTTTTTTAATTTTCTTTTTCTTTTACCTCGTTTTTCATCATTTTTGACCATGGGCTATGGCCCATACCGTACGGCATACTATAGCATGCCGTTTTTCATCATTTTTGAGGATTTGAAAAAAAAAAAAAAAATCAAAAAACATGGGTTATAGCCCATCGTTTTTTGAATTTTTGAAAAAAAAAATTATCCTTGTTTTTCATCATTTTTGACCATGGGCTATGGCCCATACCGTACGGCATACTGTAGCACGCCATTTTTCATCATTTTTGAGGATTTGAAAAAAATTAAAAAATGAAAAAAAGAAACATGGGATATAGCCCATCGTTTTTTGAATTTTTGAAAAAAAATTATATCCTCGTTTTTCATCATTTTGGACCATGGGCCCATATCGTACGGCAAACTATAGCATGCCGTTTTTCATCTTTTTTGAGGATTTGAAAAAAAGGAAAAAATTAAAAAAACGATGGGTTATAGCCCATCGTTTTTTGAATTAAAAAAAATAATAATAACCTAGTTTTTCATCATTTTTGACCATGGGCTATGGCCCATACCGTACGGCATACTGTAGCACGCCGTTTTTCATCATTTTTGAGGATTTGAAAAAAATGAAAAAATTCAAAAAACATGGGTTATAGCCCATCGTTTTTTTTATTAAAAAAAAAAAAAAAAAACTAGTTTTTCATCATTTTTGACCATGGGCTATGGCCCATACCGTACGGCATACTGTAGCACGCCGTTTTTCATCATTTTTGAGGATTTGAAAAAAAATAAAAAATGAAAAAAACGATGGGTTATAGCCCATCGTTTTTGGAATTTTTGAAAAAAAATTAACCTCGTTTTTCATCATTTTTGACCATGGACTATGGCCCATACCGTACAGCATACTATAGCACGCCGTTTTTCATCATTTATGAGGATTTGAAAAAAAATGAAAAAACGAAAAAAACGATGGGTTATAGCCCATCGTTTTTTTTTATTTTAGAAAAAAAAAATTACCTCGTTTTTGAGGATTTGAAAAAAATGAAAAAATGAAAAAAAACATGGGATATAGCCAATCGTTTTTTGAATTTTTGAAAAAACTTATATCCTCGTTTTTCATCATTTTGGACCATGGGCTATAGCCCATATCGTACGGCAAACTATAGCATGCCGTTTTTCATCTTTTTTGAGGATTTGAAAAAAATGAAAAAATTCAAAAAACATGGGTTATAGCCCATCGTTTTTTGAATTTTTGAAAAAAAGATTAACCTTGTTTTTCATCATTTTTGACCATGGGCTATGGCCCATACCGTACGCCGTACGGCATACTATAGCACGCCGTTTTTCATCATTTATGAGGATTTGAAAAAAATCTAAAAACGAAAAAAAATGGGTTATAGCCCATCGTTTTTGGAATTTTTGAAAAAAAAATTACCTCGTTTTTCATCATTTTTGACCATGGGCTATGGCCCATACCGTACGGCATACTGTAGCACGCCGTTTTTCATAATTTTTGAGGATTTGAAAAAAAATGAAAAAATGAAAAAAACATGGGTTATAGCCCATCATTTTTTTAATTTTCTTTTTCTTTTACCTCGTTTTTCATCATTTTTGACCATGGGCTATGGCCCATACCGTACGGCATACTATAGCATGCCGTTTTTCATCATTTTTGAGGATTTGAAAAAAAAAAAAAAAATCAAAAAACATGGGTTATAGCCCATCGTTTTTTGAATTTTTGAAAAAAAAAATTATCCTTGTTTTTCATCATTTTTGACCATGGGCTATGGCCCATACCGTACGGCATACTGTAGCACGCCGTTTTTCATCATTTTTGAGGATTTGAAAAAAATGAAAAAAACATGGGTTATAGCCCATCGTTTTTTGAATTTTAGAAAAAAGATTATATCCTCGTTTTTCATCATTTTGGACCATGGGCTATGGCCCATACCGTACGGCATACTGTAGCACGCCGTTTTTCATAATTTTTGAGGATTTGAAAAAAAATGAAAAAATTAAAAAAACATGGGTTATAGCCCATCATTTTTTTAATTTTCTTTTTCTTTTACCTCGTTTTTCATCATTTTTGACCATGGGCTATGGCCCATACCGTACGGCATACTATAGCATGCCGTTTTTCATCATTTTTGAGGATTTGAAAAAAATAAAAAAAATAAAAAAACATGGGTTATAGCCCATCGTTTTTTGAATAAAAAAAAAAAATTAACCTAGTTTTTCATCATTTTTGACCATGGGCTATGGCCCATACCGTACGGCATACTGTAGCACGCCGTTTTTCATCATTTTTGAGGATTTGAAAAAAATGAAAAAATAACAAAAAAACATGGGTTATAGCCCATCGTTTTTTTCATTTTTGATTTTTTTTTTACCTAGTTTTTTATCAATTTTGACCATGGGCTATGGCCCATACCGTACGGCATACTATAGCATGCCGTTTTTCATCATTTTTGAGGATTTGAAAAAAATAAAAAAAATAAAAAAACATGGGTTATAGCCCATCGTTTTTTGAATTTTTGAAAAAAAAAAATATCCTCGTTTTTCATCATTTTTGACCATGGGCTATGGCCCATACCGTACGGCATACTGTAGCACGCCGTTTTTCATCATTTTTGAGGATTTGAAAAAAATAAAAAAAATAAAAAAACATGGGTTATAGCCCATCGTTTTTTGAATTTTTGAAAAAAAAAAATATCCTCGTTTTTCATCATTTTTGACCATGGGCTATGGCCCATACCGTACGGCATACTATAGCACGCCGTTTTTCATCATTTTTGAGGATTTGAAAAAAATAAAAAAATAAAAAAACATGGGTTATAGCCCATCGTTTTTTGAATTTTTGAAAAAAAAAAATATCCTCGTTTTTCATCATTTTTGACCATGGGCTATGGCCCATACCGTACGGCATACTGTAGCACGCCGTTTTTCATCATTTTTGAGGATTTGAAAAAAATGAAAAAAATCAAAAAACATGGGTTATAGCCCATCGTTTTTTGAATTAAAAAAAAAAAAATTAACCTAGTTTTTCATCATTTTTGACCATGGGCTATGGCCCATACCGTACGGCATACTGTAGCACGCCGTTTTTCATCATTTTTGAGGATTTGAAAAAAATGAAAAAATAACAAAAAAACATGGGTTATAGCCCATCGTTTTTTTCATTTTTGATTTTTTTTTTACCTAGTTTTTCATCAATTTTGACCATGGGCTATGGCCCATACCGTACGGCATACTATAGCATGCCGTTTTTCATAATTTTTGAGGATTTGAAAAAAAATTAAAAAATCAAAAAACATGGGTTATAGCCCATCGTTTTTTTATTTATTTTTTAAATAAATTACCTCGTTTTTCATCATTTTTGACCATGGGCTATGGCCCATACCGTAGGGCATACTATAGCACGCCGTTTTTCATAATTTATGAGGATTTGAAAAAAAATTAAAAACGAAAAAAACGATGGGTTATAGCCCATAGTTTTTGGAATTTTTGAAAACAAAATTAACCTCGATTTTCATCATTTTTGACCATGGGCTATGGCCCATACCGTACGGCATACTGTAGCACGCCATTTTTCATCATTTTTGAGGATTTGAAAAAAATTAAAAAATGAAAAAAAGAAACATGGGATATAGCCCATCGTTTTTTGAATTTTTGAAAAAAAATTATATCCTCGTTTTTCATCATTTTGGACCATGGGCCCATATCGTACGGCAAACTATAGCATGCCGTTTTTCATCTTTTTTGAGGATTTGAAAAAAAGGAAAAAATTAAAAAAAACGATGGGTTATAGCCCATCGTTTTTTGAATTAAAAAAAATAATAATAACCTAGTTTTTCATCATTTTTGACCATGGGCTATGGCCCATACCGTACGGCATACTGTAGCACGCCGTTTTTCATCATTTTTGAGGATTTGAAAAAAATGAAAAAATTCAAAAAACATGGGTTATAGCCCATCGTTTTTTTTATTTTTGAAAAAAAAAAAAAACTAGTTTTTCATCATTTTTGACCATGGGCTATGGCCCATACCGTACGGCATACTGTAGCACGCCGTTTTTCATCATTTTTGAGGATTTGAAAAAAAATAAAAAATGAAAAAAACGATGGGTTATAGCCCATCGTTTTTGGAATTTTTGAAAAAAAATTAACCTCGTTTTTCATCATTTTTGACCATGGACTATGGCCCATACCGTACAGCATACTATAGCACGCCGTTTTTCATCATTTATGAGGATTTGAAAAAAAATGAAAAAACGAAAAAAACATGGGTTATAGCCCATCGTTTTTTTTATTTTTGAAAAAAAAAAAAAACTAGTTTTTCATCATTTTTGACCATGGGCTATGGCCCATACCGTACGGCATACTGTAGCACGCCGTTTTTCATCATTTTTGAGGATTTGAAAAAAAATTAAAAAATCAAAAAACATGGGTTATAGCCCATCGTTTTTTTATTTTTTTTTAAAATAAATTACCTCGTTTTTCATCATTTTTGACCATGGGCTATGGCCCATACCGTAGGGCATACTATAGCACGCCGTTTTTCATAATTTATGAGGATTTGAAAAAAAATAAAAAACAAAAAAAACGATGGGTTATAGCCCATAGTTTTTGGAATTTTTGAAAACAAAATTAACCTCGATTTTCATCATTTTTGACCATGGGCTATGGCCCATACCGTACGGCATACTATAGCATGCCGTTTTTCATCATTTTTGAGGATTTGAAAAAAATGAAAAAATTCAAAAAACATGGGTTATAGCCCATCGTTCTTTTTATTTCTGAAAAAAAAAATTACCTCGTTTATCATCATTTTTGACCATGGGCTATGGCCCATACCGTACGGCATACTGTAGCACGCCGTTTTTCATCATTTTTGAGGATTTGAAAAAAATGAAAAAATGAAAAAAACATGGGTTATAGCCCATCGTTTTTTGAATTTTTGAAAAAAGATTATATCCTCGTTTTTCATCATTTTGGACCATGGGCTATGGCCCATACCGTACGGCATACTGTAGCACGCCGTTTTTCATCATTTTTGAGGATTTGAAAAAAATTAAAAAAACATGGGTTATAGCCCATCGTTTTTTGAATTTTAGAAAAAAGATTATATCCTCGTTTTTCATCATTTTGGACCATGGGCTATGGCCCATACCGTACGGCATACTGTAGCACGCCGTTTTTCATCATTTTTGAGGATTTGAAAAAAATGAAAAAAATCAAAAAACATGGGTTATAGCCCATCGTTTTTTGAATAAAAAAAAAAAAAATTAACCTAGTTTTTCATCATTTTTGACCATGGGCTATGGCCCATACCGTACGGCATACTGTAGCACGCCGTTTTTCATCATTTTTGAGGATTTGAAAAAAATGAAAAAATAACAAAAAAACATGGGTTATAGCCCATCGTTTTTTTCATTTTTGATTTTTTTTTTACCTAGTTTTTCATCAATTTTGACCATGGGCTATGGCCCATACCGTACGGCATACTATAGCATGCCGTTTTTCATAATTTTTGAGGATTTGAAAAAAAATTAAAAAATCAAAAAACATGGGTTATAGCCCATCGTTTTTTTATTTATTTTTTAAATAAATTACCTCGTTTTTCATCATTTTTGACCATGGGCTATGGCCCATACCGTAGGGCATACTATAGCACGCCGTTTTTCATAATTTATGAGGATTTGAAAAAAAATTAAAAACGAAAAAAACGATGGGTTATAGCCCATAGTTTTTGGAATTTTTGAAAACAAAATTAACCTCGATTTTCATCATTTTTGACCATGGGCTATGGCCCATACCGTACGGCATACTGTAGCACGCCATTTTTCATCATTTTTGAGGATTTGAAAAAAATTAAAAAATGAAAAAAAGAAACATGGGATATAGCCCATCGTTTTTTGAATTTTTGAAAAAAAATTATATCCTCGTTTTTCATCATTTTGGACCATGGGCCCATATCGTACGGCAAACTATAGCATGCCGTTTTTCATCTTTTTTGAGGATTTGAAAAAAAGGAAAAAATTAAAAAAAACGATGGGTTATAGCCCATCGTTTTTTGAATTAAAAAAAATAATAATAACCTAGTTTTTCATCATTTTTGACCATGGGCTATGGCCCATACCGTACGGCATACTGTAGCACGCCGTTTTTCATCATTTTTGAGGATTTGAAAAAAATGAAAAAATTCAAAAAACATGGGTTATAGCCCATCGTTTTTGGAATTTTTGAAAAAAAATTAACCTCGTTTTTCATCATTTTTGACCATGGACTATGGCCCATACCGTACAGCATACTATAGCACGCCGTTTTTCATCATTTATGAGGATTTGAAAAAAAATGAAAAAACGAAAAAAACATGGGTTATAGCCCATCGTTTTTTTTATTTTTGAAAAAAAAAAAAAACTAGTTTTTCATCATTTTTGACCATGGGCTATGGCCCATACCGTACGGCATACTGTAGCACGCCGTTTTTCATCATTTTTGAGGATTTGAAAAAAAATTAAAAAATCAAAAAACATGGGTTATAGCCCATCGTTTTTTTATTTTTTTTTAAAATAAATTACCTCGTTTTTCATCATTTTTGACCATGGGCTATGGCCCATACCGTAGGGCATACTATAGCACGCCGTTTTTCATAATTTATGAGGATTTGAAAAAAAATAAAAAACAAAAAAAACGATGGGTTATAGCCCATAGTTTTTGGAATTTTTGAAAACAAAATTAACCTCGATTTTCATCATTTTTGACCATGGGCTATGGCCCATACCGTACGGCATACTATAGCATGCCGTTTTTCATCATTTTTGAGGATTTGAAAAAAATGAAAAAATTCAAAAAACATGGGTTATAGCCCATCGTTCTTTTTATTTCTGAAAAAAAAAATTACCTCGTTTATCATCATTTTTGACCATGGGCTATGGCCCATACCGTACGGCATACTGTAGCACGCCGTTTTTCATCATTTTTGAGGATTTGAAAAAAATGAAAAAATGAAAAAAACATGGGTTATAGCCCATCGTTTTTTGAATTTTTGAAAAAAGATTATATCCTCGTTTTTCATCATTTTGGACCATGGGCTATGGCCCATACCGTACGGCATACTGTAGCACGCCGTTTTTCATCATTTTTGAGGATTTGAAAAAAATTAAAAAAACATGGGTTATAGCCCATCGTTTTTTGAATTTTAGAAAAAAGATTATATCCTCGTTTTTCATCATTTTGGACCATGGGCTATGGCCCATACCGTACGGCATACTATAGCATGCCGTTTTTCATCATTTTTGAGGATTTGAAAAAAATAAAAAAAATAAAAAAACATGGGTTATAGCCCATCGTTTTTTGAATTTTTGAAAAAAAAAATATCCTCGTTTTTCATCATTTTTGACCATGGGCTATGGCCCATACCGTACGGCATACTGTAGCACGCCGTTTTTCATCATTTTTGAGGATTTGAAAAAAATGAAAAAATTAAAAAAACATGGGTTATAGCCCATCATTTTTTTAATTTTCTTTTTCTTTTACCTCGTTTTTCATCATTTTTGACCATGGGCTATGGCCCATACCGTACGGCATACTATAGCATGCCGTTTTTCATCATTTTTGAGGATTTGAAAAAAATAAAAAAAATAAAAAAACATGGGTTATAGCCCATCGTTTTTTGAATTTTTGAAAAAAAGAAATATCCTCGTTTTTCATCATTTTTGACCATGGGCTATGGCCCATACCGTACGGCATACTGTAGCACGCCGTTTTTCATCATTTTTGAGGATTTGAAAAAAATGAAAAAAATCAAAAAACATGGGTTATAGCCCATCGTTTTTTGAATTAAAAAAAAAAAAATTAACCTAGTTTTTCATCATTTTTGACCATGGGCTATGGCCCATACCGTACGGCATACTGTAGCACGCCGTTTTTCATCATTTTTGAGGATTTGAAAAAAATGAAAAAATAACAAAAAAACATGGGTTATAGCCCATCGTTTTTTTTCATTTTTGATTTTTTTTTTACCTAGTTTTTCATCAATTTTGACCATGGGCTATGGCCCATACCGTACGGCATACTATAGCATGCCGTTTTTCATAATTTTTGAGGATTTGAAAAAAAATTAAAAAATCAAAAAACATGGGTTATAGCCCATCGTTTTTTTATTTATTTTTTAAATAAATTACCTCGTTTTTCATCATTTTTGACCATGGGCTATGGCCCATACCGTAGGGCATACTATAGCACGCCGTTTTTCATAATTTATGAGGATTTGAAAAAAAATTAAAAACGAAAAAAACGATGGGTTATAGCCCATAGTTTTTGGAATTTTTGAAAACAAAATTAACCTCGATTTTCATCATTTTTGACCATGGGCTATGGCCCATACCGTACGGCATACTGTAGCACGCCATTTTTCATCATTTTTGAGGATTTGAAAAAAATTAAAAAATGAAAAAAAGAAACATGGGATATAGCCCATCGTTTTTTGAATTTTTGAAAAAAAATTATATCCTCGTTTTTCATCATTTTGGACCATGGGCCCATATCGTACGGCAAACTATAGCATGCCGTTTTTCATCTTTTTTGAGGATTTGAAAAAAAGGAAAAAATTAAAAAAAACGATGGGTTATAGCCCATCGTTTTTTGAATTAAAAAAAATAATAATAACCTAGTTTTTCATCATTTTTGACCATGGGCTATGGCCCATACCGTACGGCATACTGTAGCACGCCGTTTTTCATCATTTTTGAGGATTTGAAAAAAATGAAAAAATTCAAAAAACATGGGTTATAGCCCATCGTTTTTTTTATTTTTGAAAAAAAAAAAAAACTAGTTTTTCATCATTTTTGACCATGGGCTATGGCCCATACCGTACGGCATACTGTAGCACGCCGTTTTTCATCATTTTTGAGGATTTGAAAAAAAATAAAAAATGAAAAAAACGATGGGTTATAGCCCATCGTTTTTGGAATTTTTGAAAAAAAATTAACCTCGTTTTTCATCATTTTTGACCATGGACTATGGCCCATACCGTACAGCATACTATAGCACGCCGTTTTTCATCATTTATGAGGATTTGAAAAAAAATGAAAAAACGAAAAAAACATGGGTTATAGCCCATCGTTTTTTTTATTTTTGAAAAAAAAAAAAAACTAGTTTTTCATCATTTTTGACCATGGGCTATGGCCCATACCGTACGGCATACTGTAGCACGCCGTTTTTCATCATTTTTGAGGATTTGAAAAAAATGAAAAAAATAAAAAAACATGGGTTATAGCCCATCGTTTTTTGAATTAAAAAAAAAAATTAACCTAGTTTTTCATCATTTTTGACCATGGGCTATGGCCCATACCGTACGGCATACTGTAGCACGCCGTTTTTCATCATTTTTGAGGATTTGAAAAAAATGAAAAAATAACAAAAAAACATGGGTTATAGCCCATCGTTTTTTTCATTTTTGATTTTTTTTTTACCTAGTTTTTCATCAATTTTGACCATGGGCTATGGCCCATACCGTACGGCATACTATAGCATGCCGTTTTTCATAATTTTTGAGGATTTGAAAAAAATTTAAAAAATCAAAAAACATGGGTTATAGCCCATCGTTTTTTTATTATTTTTTTAAATAAATTACCTCGTTTTTCATCATTTTTGACCATGGGCTATGGCCCATACCGTAGGGCATACTATAGCACGCCGTTTTTCATAATTTATGAGGATTTGAAAAAAAATAAAAAACGAAAAAAACGATGGGTTATAGCCCATAGTTTTTGGAATTTTTGAAAACAAAATTAACCTCGATTTTCATCATTTTTGACCATGGGCTATGGCCCATACCGTACGGCATACTGTAGCACGCCATTTTTCATCATTTTTGAGGATTTGAAAAAAATGAAAAAATGAAAAAAAGAAACATGGGATATAGCCCATCGTTTTTTGAATTTTTGAAAAAAAATTATATCCTCGTTTTTCATCATTTTGGACCATGGGCCCATATCGTACGGCAAACTATAGCATGCCGTTTTTCATCTTTTTTGAGGATTTGAAAAAAAGGAAAAAATTAAAAAAACGATGGGTTATAGCCCATCGTTTTTTGAATTAAAAAAAATAATAATAACCTAGTTTTTCATCATTTTTGACCATGGGCTATGGCCCATACCGTACGGCATACTGTAGCACGCCGTTTTTCATCATTTTTGAGGATTTGAAAAAAATGAAAAAATTCAAAAAACATGGGTTATAGCCCATCGTTTTTTTTATTTTTGAAAAAAAAAAAAAACTAGTTTTTCATCATTTTTGACCATGGGCTATGGCCCATACCGTACGGCATACTGTAGCACGCCGTTTTTCATCATTTTTGAGGATTTGAAAAAAAATAAAAAATGAAAAAAACGATGGGTTATAGCCCATCGTTTTTGGAATTTTTGAAAAAAAATTAACCTCGTTTTTCATCATTTTTGACCATGGACTATGGCCCATACCGTACAGCATACTATAGCACGCCGTTTTTCATCATTTATGAGGATTTGAAAAAAAATGAAAAAACGAAAAAAACGATGGGTTATAGCCCATCGTTTTTTTTTATTTTAGAAAAAAAAATTACCTCGTTTTTGAGGATTTGAAAAAAATGAAAAAATGAAAAAAAACATGGGATATAGCCAATCGTTTTTTGAATTTTTGAAAAAACTTATATCCTCGTTTTTCATCATTTTGGACCATGGGCTATAGCCCATATCGTACGGCAAACTATAGCATGCCGTTTTTCATCTTTTTTGAGGATTTGAAAAAAATGAAAAAATTCAAAAAACATGGGTTATAGCCCATCGTTTTTTGAATTTTTGAAAAAAAGATTAACCTTGTTTTTCATCATTTTTGACCATGGGCTATGGCCCATACCGTACGCCGTACGGCATACTATAGCACGCCGTTTTTCATCATTTATGAGGATTTGAAAAAAATCTAAAAACGAAAAAAAATTGGTTATAGCCCATCGTTTTTGGAATTTTTGAAAAAAAAATTGCCTCATTTTTCATCATTTTTGACCATGGGCTATGGCCCATACCATACGGCATACTGTAGCACGCCGTTTTTCATCATTTTTGAGGATTTGAAAAAAAAACAAAAAAAACATGGGTTATAGCCCATCGTTTTTTGAATTTTTGATTTTTTTTTTAACCTCGTTTTTCATCAGTTTTGACCATGGGCTATGGCCCATACCGTATGGCATACTATAGCACGCCGTTTTTCATCATTTTTGAGGATTTGAAAAAAATGAAAAAAAAACATGGGTTATAGCCCATCGTTTTTTGAATAAAAAAAAAATAACCTCGTTTTTCATCATTTTTGACCATGGGCTATGGCCCATACCGTACGGCATACTGTAGCACGCCGTTTTTCATCATTTTTGAGGATTTGAAAAAAATTAAAAAAAAACATGGGTTATAGCCCATCGTTTTTTGAAATTTTGATTTTTTTTTAACCTCGTTTTTCATCAGTTTTGACCATGGGCTATGGCCCATACCGTATGGCATACTATAGCACGCCGTTTTTCATCATTTTTGAGGATTTGAAAAAAATGAAAAAAATCAAAAGACATGGTTATAGCCCATCGTTTTTTGAATTTTTGAAAAAAGAATTAACCTAGTTTTTCATCATTTTTGACCATGGGCTATGGCCCATACCGTACGGCATACTATAGCACGCCGTTTTTCATCATTTTTGAGGATTTGAAAAAAATGAAAAAAAACATGGGTTATAGCCCATCGGTTTTAGAATTGTTGAAAAAAAAATTAACCTCGTTTTTCATCATTTTTGACCATGGGCTATGGCCCATACCGTACGGCATACTGTAGCACGCCGTTTTTCATCATTTTTGAGGATTTGAAAAAAATAAAAAAATAAAAAAGCATGGGTTATAGCCCATCGTTTTTTGAATTTTGAAAAAAATGTTAACCTCGTTTTTCATCATTTTTGACCATGGGCTATGTACGGCATACTATAGCACGCCGTTTTTCATCATTTATGAGGATTTGAAAAAAGATGAAAAAACGAAAAAAACGATGGGTTATAGCCCATCGTTTTTTTATTAAAAAAAAAAAAATTTAACCTCGTTTTTCATTGAATTAAGAATATGGGATTACATAATTATACAATGTTCTTGTGTTCTCCTGCCTTTTGCAACTTGCATAGCCTACTACTGTCACGGTTCAAGTCAGGAGAGTTTGTAGGACCCAAATGCAGGAGGAGGCAGAGGCAGAGCAGGTCATTTCAAAAGGTTTAATAAGGGAGGCAAACAGTAACAAGACAGACAGGAAACATTATGAACAATTCTACAAAATAAAAGCACACAAGGGTAAAGCAAAACTCAAACAGGAACTAGGAAAACAAGAACACAATACTTCATATAAGTAATATATAAATCAGAGGAACACAACAGAAAAGTAAAACACAAACCATAACTGGAAAACATGAAAACCAACACATGTCACGGATCGTGACAACTACAGTAGACCTATTTTTGGTGATTAGCACCTACGAGGGTATCGGCCGAGAAGGAGCCGAATTCCGGTGGCTATTTGTATAACAAAGGAGTTTGAGACAGACAATTTGATCAAAGACTTTGGTTTTATATATTATGCAATAAAAGTCGACACCCTACACCCATGTCAACTGTTTAAAAGTTTAACCAGGATAGGATCATTTTGTCAGTCGGGGCGCAAGCCTACATGGGGAGACGTGAGCCACTGCTGGCTGGCGTGAGCTTATGCTATGCTTCACTGCTGTGCTGTACTTCGTTGAAATAAACATCATGGAACTTCATCTCGTCTCATGTCTGCCGTGCACATTTATCCTCTGTATGGTATGAAATATACTTCAATAGTACCTTTCCTTTCCTTAGTCCAGTTACCCTGGGTAAACATAGTACCTTTCCTTTCCTTAGTCCAGTTACCCTGGGTAAACATAGTACCTTTCCTTTCCTTAGTCCAGTTACCCTGGGTAAACATAGTACCTTTCCTCTCCTTACCCCTAACTATAAGGCCCTATAACGGAAAGTTAAAAAAATACAATACTAAATCCCTAACTAACCTAACTAACCCAAAATGTACAATAAAACAGGGAAAATAAAAACACCTGGCACCCCTACATGGTGGAAGTAGGAACCGGGCTTTACATTTGAAAATAGGAATTTACAGACTTAATAAGAATAACAATTTATAGGAATGAACTGAGGCTATTAAGTTAAAAAACTGAAAAGGGCTGAAGGCTCTAACTTAAATAACAAAACAAAATATAGCAAAGGCATAACTTACTGCAGAATGAAATAAACAACACATGTTCAGATGGGGGTCCCTGGTACAACACATGTTCAGATGGGGGTCCCTGGTACGACATAGTGTACAGATGGGGGTCCCTGGTACAACACATGTTCAGATGGGGGTCCCTGGTACAACACATGTTCAGATGGGGGTCCCTGGTACGACATAGTGTTCAGATGGGGGACCCTGGTACAACACATGTTCAGATGGGGGTCCCTGGTACGACACATGTTCAGATGAGGGTCCCTGGTACAACACATGTTCAGATGAGGGTCCCTGGTACAACACATGTTCAGATGGGGGTCCCTGGTACAACACATGTTCAGATGGGGGTCCCTGGTACAACACATGTTCAGATGGGGGTCCCTGGTACGACACATGTTCAGATGGGGGTCCCTGGTACAAAACATGTTCAGATGGGGGTCCCTGACATTAATTTGGGGTCCCTGGCCTGGCATGAGAAGGTTTGATTTTCAGCACCCATAATAAATAATCTCCAGACCAATGCAGTGTCCGCTGGTGAACACTAGATGGCAGCAAAACGTCGGTTTTCCAGTTTGTCTATGACACCTGCTTCATCTCTCTCTCTGTCTCTCTCTCTCTCTCTCTCTCTGTCTCTCTATCTCTCTCTCTCTGTCTCTCTCTCTCTCTCTCTCTCTCTCTATCTCTCTCTCTCTCTCTCTCTCTCTCTCTCTGTCTCTCTATCTCTCTCTCTCTCTCTCTCTCTCTCTCTCTCTCTCTGTCTCACAGAGACACACTCACCACCCTATCTTCACCACCCTGTCTGCAGATATGACTGTTGATATAAAAACATATGTATTATATAATAATAAAATGTCTGCAGATATGACTCTGTTGGTATGAACATGTTATAGCCTATATATATTATACAGTATACTTCCCGAGACGCATACAGTTGTTCCTGTTTAGTCTTCTTCTTTTAACTTGCTCTGTAACTAACCATAAATGATTGGCTAACAACTAATTATGAACTGTAAGATCAGAGAGTTTATAAATCAATGCATTATGTTTAAATTAAACTAAACAAACCATTCCTTATCAAACCAACGTCTAACCTATCTAATCTAAATACTTATTATATTCCTTATCAAATCAACGTCTAACCTATCTAATCTAAATACTTATTATATTCCTTATCAAATCAAAGTCTAACCTATCTAATCTAAATACTTATTATATTCCTAAACAAACCAACAATCTAATGTAAATACTTATTATATTCCATATCAAATCAACGTCTAACCTATCTAATCTAAATACTTATTATATTCCTAAACAAACCAACGTCAAACCAATCTAATCTAAATACTTATTATATTCCTTATCAAATCAACGATGGACAATGTTTTCTAAAGCTTTTATTAGAACATTCATTTAAAACAAAAAAACATCTTTACATAATACATCTTTAACAAAAGTGTGACAATTCATTGAAACAAAACAAAACCACATGTAGAGACGGAAGAGATGCAGAAGAGGAGAGGAGAAGTGAGAAGTCATTAAATATTCCAGCGTTTGTTTGATTTTATTTTTTAGAGCGGAACTGAGGAGAGAACGAAAAGTCTAAAGCTACAGAGCTGAACTGAGGAGAGAACGAAACGTCTAAAGCTACAGAGCTGAGCTGAGGAGAGAACGAAACGTCTAAAGCTACAGAGCTGAACTGAGGAGAGAACGAAAAGTCTAAAGCTACAGAGCGGAACTGAGGAGAGAACGAAAAGTCTAAAGCTACAGAGCTGAGCTGAGGAGAGAACGAAAAGTCTAAAGCTACAGAGCTGAGCTGAGGAGAGAACGAAAAGTCTAAAGCTACAGAGCTGAGCTGAGGAGAGAACGAAACGTCTAAAGCTACAGAGCTGAGCTGAGGAGAGAACGAAAAGTCTAAAGCTACAGAGCTGAGCTGAGGAGAGAACGAAAAGTCTAAAGCTACAGAGCTGAGCATCGCCTTCTGCAACACTCCTACAGATACAAGCTGCTTGTGTGTGTGCATATGTCCCGCCCCAAAATTGTATACTGGGCTATGGTTGGTTATAGCCTGGTTCAGGACGAATCTGGTTGGCTCGTCACCACTTTGGCTGTGAAGTCCCTCCCACAATTGAGAGGGGCCAGACATGCAATAGGCAGATGAAGGTTAGCTATGTGAGGAAAGTCTCGCGTAGCCATTCCACAATCTCCGAATGCTAGGGTCTGGAACTACACATCCCAGGGTCTGGAACTACACATCCCGGAATCCGGGACTTATGATCAGAGCTTCCGTTGCTCCAGACTGTATGACGGAAGAATTCATATTTTACTTATGATCAGAGCTTCCGTTGCTCCAGACTGTATGACGGAAGAATTCATATTTTACTCATGATCAGAGCTTCCTTTGCTCCAGACTGTATGACGGAAGCATTTATATTTGACTCATGATCAGAGCTTCCGTTGCTCCAGACTGTACGACGGAAGCATTTATATTTTACTCATGATCAGAGCTTCCGTTGCTCCAGACTGTACGACGGAAGCATTTATATTTTACTCATGATCAGAGCTTCCGTTGCTCCAGACTGTACGACGGAAGCATTTATATTTTACTCATGATCAGAGCTTCCGTTGCTCCAGACTGTACGACGGAAGCATTTATATTTGACTCATGATCAGAGCTTCCGTTGCTCCAGACTGTACGACGGAAGCATTTATATTTGACTCATGATCAGAGCTTCCGTTGCTCCAGACTGCACGACGGAAGCATTTATATTTTACTCATGATCAGAGCTTCCGTTGCTCCAGACTGTATGACGGAAGCATTAATATTTTACTCATGATCAGAGCTTCCGTTGCTCCAGACTGTACGACGGAAGCATTAATATTTTACTCATGATCAGAGCTTCCGTTGCTCCAGACTGTAGCATTCGAACATTGTGGGAGGAAACAGTCTGGCAACGCGAGGCTAGTACAGTATAGCGGAGGCTGTGCTGTTCAGTTCCGTTCCGTTTTATTTTTGGATATTGGACATACAATACATACATACAGTACATACATACATACACACATACATACATAGTGGAATACTTTCTGATAAGCGTCAATGTTTTACAGGCTTGTCCAAAGTGTCCCGACAAAGGAGCGGGGGGGGGGGGGGGGGGGGGGGAGCGCTAGGCGTTACTTCCTGCGATAGTCGTGTGTGCCGTAGGCCCTGTGGTCGTCCTGCTCGGGGAACTGGTCTCCGTAGCCTCTCAGAATGTCCTGGAAGCTGGGCATGCCCTGTGCGCCGTGGCCCGGGTAGGGCAGGAAGGGCTCCTCCTGGTGGCCGCTCTGGAAGGGCTCCGGTTCCTGCTCCGCCTCCTCCTCCTCCTCCTCCTCGGGCTGCTGCGCCTCCTCGGGCTGCCTGCGCAGCCGGCAGTCGCGGTCGTACTCGGGGTCGCAGTGGGGGTTGTCGGGCTCCAGGACGCCGCTGCGCGAGCCGTCGGCGTTGAGGTGCGGCTCGTAGGCCTCGGCGGGGTAGGCCTGGCCGCGGTGCGCCCCGGAGCGAGGCCGCGGCGGCCCCGCGGCGGGCTTCACGGGCAGGCAGTCGCGGTCGTAGCCGATGTAGCAGTCGTAGCCCTCCTTGGTCTTACCGGGAGGCCCCAGAGGGTTGTGCTGTTGCTGCTGCTGCTCCTCCTGGGCGGCCTCCTGCTCAGAGAATCACAACCGCAACTCTGTTGTCACATCAAAGACTTAAAAGCTATAAAAGTGAGTGAAATGAGTTTCTGTGCATAAAGTATACTTATACTTATATATTATACATAGTTCCCATCGTGTGCATAGTTCCCCTCGTGTCCGGCCTTGATCTTACATAAAGGAGGTGAATTATCTCCCTACAACGACCACCTAGCCAGACATTATCCCTTACATAAAGGAGGTGAATTATCTCCCTACAATGACCACCTAGCCAGACATTATCCCTTACATAAAGGAGGTGAATTATCTCCCTACAATGACCACCTAGCCAGACATTATCCCTTACATAAAGGAGGTGAATTATCTCCCTACAACGACCACCTAGCCAGACATTATCCCTTACATAAAGGAGGTGAATTATCTCCCTACAATGACCACCTAGCCAGACATTATCCCTTACATAAAGGAGGTGAATTATCTCCCTACAACGACCACCTAGCCAGACATTATCCCTTACATAAAGGAGGTGAAGTATCTCCCTACAACGACCACCTATAGCCAGACATTATCCCTTACATAAAGGAGGTGAATTATCTCCCTACAACGACCACCTATAGCCAGACATTATCCCTTACATAAAGGAGGTGAATTATCTCCCTACAACGACCACCTAGCCAGACATTATCCCTTACATAAAGGAGGTGAAGTATCTCCCTATACAACGACCACCTAGCCAGACATTATCCCTTACATAAAGGAGGTGAATTATCTCCCTACAACGACCAGCTAGCCAGACATTATCCCTTACATAAAGGAGGTGAATTTTCTCCCTACAACGACCACCTAGCCAGACATTATCCCTTACATAAAGGAGGTGAATTATCTCCCTACAACGACCAGCTAGCCAGACATTATCCCTTACATAAAGGAGGTGAAGTATCTCCCTATACAACGACCACCTAGCCAGACATTATCCCTGGCTTACATAAAGGAGGTGAATTATCTCCCTACAACGACCACCTAGCCAGACATTATCCCTTACATAAAGGAGGTGAATTATCTCCCTACAACGACCACCTAGCCAGACATTATCCCTTACATAAAGGAGGTGAAGTATCTCCCTACAACGACCACCTAGCCAGACATTATCCCTTACATAAAGGAGGTGAAGTATCTCCCTACAACGACCAGCTAGCCAGACATTATCCCTTACATAAAGGAGGTGAAGTATCTCCCTATACAACGACCACCTAGCCAGACATTATCCCTTACATAAAGGAGGTGAATTATCTCCCTACAATGACCACCTAGCCAGACATTATCCCTTACATAAAGGAGGTGAATTTTCTCCCTACAACGACCACCTAGCCAGACATTATCCCTTACATAAAGGAGGTGAATTATCTCCCTACAACGACCAGCTAGCCAGACATTATCCCTTACATAAAGGAGGTGAAGTATCTCCCTACAACGACCACCTAGCCAGACATTATCCCTTACATAAAGGAGGTGAATTATCTCCCTACAACGACCACCTAGCCAGACATTATCCCTTACATAAAGGAGGTGAATTATCTCCTGATAATGACCACCTAGCCAGACATTATCCCTTACATAAAGGAGGTGAATTATCTCCCTACAACGACCACCTAGCCGGACATTATCCCTTACATAAAGGAGGTGAATTATCTCCCTACAACGACCACCTATCCAGACATTATCCCTTACATAAAGGAGGTGAAGTATCTCCCTATACAACGACCAGCTAGCCAGACATTATCCCTTACATAAAGGAGGTGAATTATCTCCCTACAATGACCACCTAGCCAGACATTATCCCTTACATAAAGGAGGTGAATTATCTCCCTACAACGACCACCTAGCCGGACATTATCCCTTACATAAAGGAGGTGAATTATCTCCCTACAACGACCACCTATCCAGACATTATGCCTTACATAAAGGAGGTGAAGTATCTCCCTACAACGACCAGCTAGCCAGACATTATCCCTATTATAAGAACACAATGTACCTGGAAGAAGGCGTGCTGCTGGCGGGGGGCCGTGGGAGGGGCCCCGCGGCGGTGCATGGCGGCCGCCGCCTGGCGGTACATGGCGTACGGGTCGTTGGGGTCGGCCTCGGGGGCGGCGGGAGGGGGAGAGGGAGGGGCCCCGGCGGAGCGGGGAGCGGAGGGGTCGTTGACCTGCGCGTTGGCCATGAACTGACGCAGCATG
Source organism: Protomyctophum parallelum (assembly GCF_964188405.1). Taxonomy (NCBI): domain Eukaryota; kingdom Metazoa; phylum Chordata; class Actinopteri; order Myctophiformes; family Myctophidae; genus Protomyctophum; species Protomyctophum parallelum. The sequence continues at coordinate 13,442,283 of NC_139712.1, read as the reverse complement.
GCCAGCTGGTCGTTGGCGGCGGCAGGGGGAGGAGCTTGGCGGTACATGGCGTACGGGTCGTTAGCAGCAGGGGGAGGGGCTTGGCGGTACATGGCATACGGGTCGTTGGGCTCGGCCTCGGGGGCGGCGGCGGCAGGAGCTTGGCGGTACATGGCGTACGGGTCGTTAGCGGCAGGGGGAGGGGCTTGGCGGTACATGGCGTACGGGTCGTTGGGCTCGGCCTCGGGGGCGGCGGCGGCAGGGGGAGGAGCTTGGCGGTACATGGCGTACGGGTCGTTAGCGGCAGGGGGAGGAGCTTGGCGGAACATGGCGTACGGGTCAGCTGTTGGAGGAGGCTGGCGGTACCTGTAAAATAAATCACACCCGTGTGAAGTGAGGGGCGCTAATATATTAAGATCTTAAACAGACGTGCACCACTGAAACACTTCATAGATCTAAGGGACAGCGGTGCTGGCTCCAGTAACCATGACGACCACCAGAGGGAAGCTAAATCAATCAATCAATACCTGGCGTACGGGTCGTTGGCTGTCGGGGGCGGAGCCTGTCGGTACCTGGCGTATGGATCGTTGGCTCTTGGAGGAGGCTGGCGGTACCTGATGGATCAATCAATCAATCAATCAATGTTTAGTTAGAATACGGTATGTTTGGACATAGAATCAGTTTATGATCATGAGTTAGCCGATACTGAATACCGATACCAGTGTCGTGATCTCATGTTTATAGCTATCTAGCTATATATCTGGTGTTGTGTTTATAGCTATCTAGCTATATATCTGGTGTTGTGTTTATAGCTATCTAGCTATATATCTGGTGTTGTGTTTATAGCTATCTAGCTATATATCTGGTGTTGTGTTTATAACAGACTCCTCACTCATATGTGCACTTGCAGTTTGGGAAACTCCAAAGCAAACTCCACAAACATGTTATTTACCTGCCATAGAGTCAACCCCTTCCTTACCCCTGTGTGGGATCACTGGTTAGACTGCCATAGTGTCAAGCCCTTCCTTACCCCTGTGTCAGATCGGTGGTTAGACTGGTATATTCGCCGATACCGATATGACCCGATATGACAAATAAGGGCCGATCCGAAACTTTTCCGATACCGATACAGTATCGGGACATCTCTACTTTCCATCTGTGACACCACAGCAGTTAACTAGCTAGTTATTTACCTAGTTAACTAGTTATTTACCTAGCGTACGGGTCTCTCTGGGCGTCTCTCAGCATGGCGTACGGGTCGTTGTCTGGTTGTTGTTCTTCAGCCTGCTCTTCGGGGGCGGGAGGAGGCGGGGCCTGTCTGATGGCCGCCGCCTCGTCGCGGGGCTCGTCCTGGAAGGTTTGCGGCGGCGCGGAGAAGCGTGTGGCGGTGAGCGGGTTGCAGCCGTCCTCGAACAGCGGGTTGCAGGACCCCGGGACACGGCCGGGGGGGCTGGGGGCGCGGTTAGCCTGAAACAAGGGATTTAAACATGGATTTAGGAGGCCTGGGGGGCGGAGTTTAGGGGGGCAGGGTTATGGGGCGGGGTTAGCCTGAAACAATGGATTTAAACATGGATTTAGGAGGCCTGGGGGGCGGAGTTTAGGGGGGCAGGGTTATGGGGCGGGGTTAGCCTGAAACAATGGATTTAAACATGGATTTAGGAGGCCTGGGGGTGGGGTTAGGGGGCGGGGTTAGGGTGTGGGGTTAGGGGCGGGGTTAGCCTGACACAAGGGACGTAAACATGGATTTTAGGTGACCTTCACACCAGAAAGCTTTACTGCGATTAAAACGAATCCTGTCAGAAAGTGCACTTCGTTTGGAAGGTGTGAAGGCTCATTCGAATCCTAATGCGCATCAAAGAACCGCATTCTTGTGCAGGGCGTTGCTGAAAATGTGCACCTGTGCTCAGCTACTTCCCTGGGTAATTTAAGAATTAATTAAAAAAAAGAAAAAAAAGAAAATTATACTTCGACCAAAAACGGGGGTTTCGCTTCGCTTCCAATCGCACTTGATCATGATTCGGTGCAGGTGTGAATGCAATCCGCAGTAAATTAAGGAAATGAAGCAAACGATGTGGCGGGCGAGAAGCTGAACACAGCTGGAGACGGAGAAGGCATATTTTACGCAGCGCAAAGATGTCCCGTTAGTTACCGTGGATAGACGTGGTCGAATGAGGAGACTGAAGCCCTGATCGAAATGAGGACGAGTACATGTTGCTTAACCCTTGGCCTACAATTCACGGAAAAAACGGAATTAATCGAAAAATCTAAACCTCCCGTTAACGGAAAAAACGGAATGACAATCAATATCAGTTATCGCGGGGTCAAAAGAGCAAAAATTAATATTTTTTCGCTAATATCACTAATGTTGGATGTAATTTACCAAAAAACGGCCGAAATCCGCGTGATCGTGCGCTATCGTGCACGCGCGCCGTCTCTATGTGCGTCGCTGTAAAAAATGTGATATTTTGCGATCTTTTGGGGTTGATTTGAGGTTAATTTGACTTAGTTATGAAAAATATAGCATTAGCTTAGCAATCCGGACCAGCCAAGCTATTGACTAGGGTCAAAATAATACAGGATGTTGTTGATCGTTGAACCGGAAGTGACTTAGGAAGATCCGTCTATTTTAGCCAAAATCAGCATGATGATGCTTTCCCGCCATCTGGTGGCGAATCGAGAGAATACATAACCAATGAATTTATTTTTTTAAAACATCTTTTCAAGCCACCAGATCTTTCTTGTATGTTAAAACGATGAATAAAAAATATGCCAATTTGTTACCCAAACAAAAAAATTGGTCCTGGCAGTCTAAGGTAGGACAACTTTAGTTTTTTTCAACCAAGGTTCATGTTGTAGGTTGTTATTAGAGAAACTAAAAGGTGAGTGTTAATTTTCTTTCATTTGCTGCTTTCTTTCGTTTTGGGGATTTTAGCAGTTTTTGACAGGGGGGCGGGGGCATTCGAGCATGGGGCTAAATATGTATTTTTTTATTTATTATTTTTTTATTATTTACTATAGTCCTAATAAACCCCAAGAAATTACATCTGGCCACAAAAGATCACAGGATCTATTGAATGTGTCAAACTGACATATTGAGCCTACACACAGTATAAGCCTTCCCCCAGTAGGCTATACCTTCACATTCAGTAGATCATGTGATCTTCTGTGGCCAGATGTAATTTCCTGGGGTTTATTAGGACTATAGTAAATAAATAATAAATAAATCGCCATCAAATTTGGTAAAAAAATACATATTTAGCCCCATGCTCGAATGCCCCCGCCCCCCTGTCAAAAAGAGCTAAAATCCCTAAAACGAAAGAAAGCAGAAAATGAAAGAAAATGAACACTCACCTTTTAGTTTCTCTAATAACAACCTAAAACATGAACCGTGGTTGAAAAAAACTAAAGTTGTCCTTTAAGGAAACACATAAAAACACTGCAGTGTATTATAGCCTGTCTGTGCGTGCCGTAAACATGGAGTGCTGTCACTGTGTGGGGACTAGTGGGGAGTAGGAACTTTCATCTCGATAAACACATTTTTGCGCTGCTGTCTGTTATATCAGTGCGTTCAGCGCTGTGCCTCCATCCCCCAAAGAACAGTGTGTGGCTGCGTGCATATAGGGAGAGAGAGAGAGAGGGGGGGGGTCCAGTCCCAGACGGCACGACACATGCACCATATGGGTATAATTTTATCACCATAGATTTCACTGTGTAGTTTATGAATGGAACACATTGATAAAGGTCCCCCCTGCTGCGTTTCCAATTGCTGTGGATGACAGTCTCACAGGGGGTCCCTGAGGGGGGTTCTTACCGCCAGAGAAGCATGGTAGGCACACAGGGGGTCCCTGAGGGGGTCACAGTCGGGGTACTGCAGGTACATGCCGGACGGGGCTTTCTGCACCAGCTTGGGGGGTCCACAGCTGGGGTCCTTCTTGGGGTCGCAGCCCAGGTGGGCGTAGGAGGGGAGGGGCCCGGCCGAGGGCTTGTGACCGTACGCCGCACGCATGTGGTACTGGAGGCACTCCACGTCGTCTGATTGGCAGATACGCAGTAGCTCCGCCTTCTGCTCCTGAGGGGTGGGGGGGGGGGTTTACATGTGAACACCAGCCAATGGAATGTGTGGAGGTGTGGTTTTACCGAACATGACGCGGTAAGCTAGCAAACACGCTGACCTCAGAACAACAGGTATCCCTAAACGTAACCTTGATGTCTAAACCTAACCTTATTAACCTCAGTAAAATTATGTCTTAACCTAACCTTATTAACCTCAGTAAAACTATGTCTAAACCTAACCTTAACCTCAGTAAAACTATGTCTAAACCTAACCTTATTAACCTCAGTAAAATTATGTCTTAACCTAACCTTATTAACCTCAGTAAAACTATGTCAAAACCTAACCTTAACCTCAGTAAAACTATGTCTAAACCTAACCTTAACCTCAGTAAAACTATGTCTAAACCTAACCTTAACCTCAGTAAAACTATGTCTAAACCTAACCTTAACCTCAGTAAAACTATGTCTAAACCTAACCTTAACCTCAGTAAAACTATGTCTAAACCTAACCTTAACCTCAGTAAAACTATGTCTAAACCTAACCTTATTAACCTCAGTAAAACTATGTCTAAACCTAACCTTATTAACCTCAGTAAAACCATGTCTAAACCTAACCTTATTCCTAACCTTAACCTCAGTAAAACTATGCCTAAACCTAACCTTATTAACCTCAGTAAAACTATGTCTAAACCTAACCTTTTTAACCTCAGTAAAACTGTCTACTCTAAACCCAACATTATTAACCTCAGTAAAAGTGTCTAAAACTAACCTTATTCCGTGACGTTTAGTATGCGTAGCCTACCTTGGTGAGGAAGGACTGCGATGTAGCATTAGTAATACCTTGGTGAGGAGGTAGGGGGCGTAGTTACCTTGGTGAGATAGGACTGGGCCGACGGGGCGTAGTAATAATATCCAGACTGTAGGGGGCGTAGTTACCTTGGTGAGATAGGACTGGGCCGTCGGGGCGTAGTAATAATATCCAGACTGAGGGTCTTTCACCGGGATGGAAGAACGCACGTACAGGGGAGCTGGAGCCTTGGCTGGAGCTGGACCTGCAGACAGACAGACAGACAGAGGTGTTGGTCTGACATGTGTTGTAGTACAGAACAAAGAATGTTTGCTTTCGCCATCTTTGTTGAGGAGTCTGGGCAAGCCAACTGCGCAGAAAGCATGGAATACGGATGTGTATATTACAGGAAACTCCAGTTAAAACTTCCCAACAAACTCCGGTAAACTCCTGAATTGTACCGTCACACCTGTATATTACCGTATATTAACTGTATATTACCGTATATTAACTGTATATTACCGTATAGTAACTGTATATGCTGCTAAACTTCAGGTTTACGGTTAAATCTAGTGCCCATAATTGCCCGTTGACTCTATTGATACCAATACTTTGGTTGTACTCTTACTCAAGTGAATTTAGAATTCCGGGAGACTTTCCCTCTCGTAGCAGACGTAACGTCGCTTAATATAAATAAAGTTCAGGTATAGAACTGCGCCTCATAGAATGTGCTCTCGCTGTATCAGAAACTCGTCTTTATCACGATTGAACGGTCAAATCCTCTAGTCACACCGTCTGGGGCTACAAATTGCATTTTAACAATTCGTGCAGTGCTATTTTTACTAGCAAAACCTATACTCGCAGTACTGTGGAGCGCTGGGTGGCGTTCTATAACGCCTGTACCAAACAGCGTGAGAAGGCGAAGGCGAATGCTCACAGCGATAACCCCGCCTCCCTGTCCTGTCCTGGCCATTGGGCCGCTGTGTGTGTGGTCGGTCTTACCTTTGAGCGCGGCCGCGGGCGCGGGAGGCGCGGCGGACTTGGCAGCGGGCAGCACCAGGGGCAGGTAGGGGCTCTTCCCCTGGACCAGGGCGGCGTACAGGCAGTACGTGTCCTGGAACATAAACAGCTCTGTTTCTGTCACAGCATTCAGGAGATCACAACCACAGTCAGCTCTGTGTCTGTCACAGCGTTCAGGCACAGTGATGGATTTTCAGTGAAATGAGTCCCAGGATGCAGGGATGGTCTTTTATAAATGAGTCCCAGGACGCAGGGATGGTCTTTTATAAATGAGTCCCAGGATGCAGGGATGGTCTTTTATAAATGAGTCCCAGGATGCAGGGATGGTCTTTTATAAATGAGTCCCAGGATGCAGGGATGGTCTTTTAGAAATGAGTCCCAGGATGCAGGGATGGTCTTTTAGAAATGAGTCCCAGGATGCAGGGATGGTGTTTTAGAAATGAGTCCCAGGATGCAGGGATGGTCTTTTATAAATGAGTCCCAGGATGCAGGGATGGTCTTTTAGTAATGAGTCCCAGGGACATTATGAGTCCCACTTCAACCACGTTAGGAGTCATATTATTTTTACAAATTCAAGCATTTAACTCCCATTTAATTGTATATGGAAGAAGAAATTGGGTTAGGGTACCTTGGTGGGGTCAGGGTACCTTGGTGGGGTTGCAGGTCTTGACGGGCGGTGGTTTGGGGGTTTAGGGTTAGGGTCAGGGTACCTTGGTGGGGTTAGGGTTAGTGTACTTTGATGGGGTTAGGATCAGGGTACCTTGGTGGGGTTAGGGTTAGGGTACTTTGATGGGGTTAGGATCAGGGTACCTTGGTGGGGTTAGGGTTAGGGTACCTTTGTGTGGTTAGGGGTAGGGTACCTTGGTGGGGTTAGGGTACCTTGGTGTGGTTAGGGGTAGGGTACCTTGGTGGGGTTAGGGGTAGGGTACCTTGGTGGGGTTAGGGGTAGGGTACCTTGGTGGGGTTAGGGGTAGGGTACCTTGGTGGGGTTAGGGGTAGGGTACCTTGGTGGGGTTAGGGGTAGGGTACCTTGGTGGGGTTAGGGGTAGGGTACCTTGGTGGGGTTAGGGGTAGGGTACCTTGGTGGGGTTAGGGTTAGGGTTAGGGTACTTTGATGGGGTTAGGATCAGGGTACCTTGGTGTGGTTAGGGGTAGGGTACCTTGGTGGGGTTAGGGTACCTTGGTGTGGTTAGGGGTAGGGTACCTTGGTGGGGTTAGGGGTAGGGTACCTTGGTGGGGTTAGGGGTAGGGTACCTTGGTGGGGTTAGGGGTAGGGTACCTTGGTGGGGTTAGGGGTAGGGTACCTTGGTGGGGTTAGGGGTAGGGTACCTTGGTGGGGTTAGGGGTAGGGTACCTTGGTGGGGTTAGGGGTAGGGTACCTTGGTGGGGTTAGGGTTAGGGTTAGGGTACTTTGATGGGGTTAGGATCAGGGTACCTTGGTGTGGTTAGGGGTAGGGTACATTGGTGGGGTTAGGGGTAGGGTACCTTGGTGGGGTTAGGGTTAGGGTACTTTGATGGGGTTAGGATCAGGGTACCTTGGTGTGGTTAGGGGTAGGGTACCTTGGTGGGGTTAGGGGTAGGGTACCTTGGTGGGGTTAGGGTACCTTGGTGTGGTTAGGGGTAGGGTACCTTGGTGGGGTTAGGGGTAGGGTACCTTGGTGGGGTTAGCGTCAGGGTACCTTGGTGGGGTTAGGGGTAGGGTACCTTGGTGTGGTTAGGGGTAGGGTACCTTGGTGGGGTTAGCGTCAGGGTACCTTGGTGGGGTTAGGGTACCTTGGTGTGGTTAGGGGTAGGGTACCTTGGTGGGGTTAGGGGTAGGGTACCTTGGTGGGGTTAGGGGTAGGGTACCTTGGTGGGGTTAGGGTACCTTGGTGGGGTTAGCGTCAGGGTACCTTGGTGGGGTTAGGGGTAGGGTACCTTGGTGGGGTTAGCGTCAGGGTACCTTGGTGTGGTTAGGGTCAGGGTACCTTGGTGTGGTTAGGGTCAGGGTACCTTGGTGGGGTTAGGGGTAGGGTACCTTGGTGTGGTTAGCGTCAGGGTACCTTGGTGTGGTTAGGGTCAGGGTACCTTGGTGTGGTTAGGGTCAGGGTACCTTGGTGTGGTTAGGGTTAGGGTACCTTGGTGGGGTTAGGGTACCTTGGTGGGGTTAGGGTACCTTGGTGGGGTTAGGGTACCTTGGTGGGGTAGGGTACCTTGGTGGGGTTAGGGTCAGGGTTAGCGTCAGGGTACCTTGGTGGGGTTAGGGTCAGGGTACCTTGGTGGTGTTAGGGTACCTTGGTGGGGTTAGGGTCAGGGTTAGGGTCAGGGTACCTTGGTGGGGTCGCAGGTCTTGACGGGCGGTGGTTTTGGGGGCTCTGGTTTGGGCGTGGGCGTGGGCCTGGTGGTGGCCGAGGCGACACAGTTGGGGTCTGCGGAGTCGGCGCAGGACTTGTAGATGTCCCCTAGGTGGCGCAGGTACGCCTTGTAGGAGCGGCGGCCCTCTGCGCGGTTCTTGTTCTGCAGGTAGGCCAGGTAGATCTTGTCCAGCTCCTGGACCTATGGGAGAGAAGACTCGATGGTTTTAACCAATGGGAGAGAAGACTCGATGTTTTTAACCAATGGGAGAGAAGACTGAGGACTACCAAAGCCCATTTCCCCAGAGGCCTGTTTAGGGTGAAACCGAGCTGCTGTATAAAACTGCCTATATCTAAAGAATGCAACATGCTACAAACATAATTGTTTTTTCTGGGTAAAGAGGAAATGCTCCTCTTTCAATTGGTATATTCCGTGACATGTTCACATTATTACAAAAATATGCTATGGGTATATAAATGTGACTGGTCAAAACGGTGAGATATTTTTCTAAAGTGTTGGACTCATTCAAAAGCCTATATTTTGAAAACTGAAAACGATATAAATGTTATCTCTTTTCCTGGTGAAAGTAGAGGATTCTAGCTTTCATTTGATGTCTGACATGGTGTTGTATTATATAACACAGCATAATGACATGGTATTGTATTATATAACACAGCATAATGACATGGTATTGTATTATATAACACAGCATAATGACATGGTATTGTATTATATAACACAGCATAATGACATGGTATTGTATTATATTACACAGCATAATGACATGTATTATTGTATTATATAACACAGCATAATGACATGTATTATTGTATTATATTACACAGCATAATGACATGGTATTGTATTATATAACACAGCATAATGACATGGTATTGTATTATATAACACAGCATAATGACATGGTATTGTATTATATAACACAGCATAATGACATGGTATTGTATTATATAACACAGCATAATGACATGTATTATTGTATTATATAACACAGCATAATGACATGTATTATTGTATTATATAACACAGCATAATGACATGTATTATTGTATTATATAACACAGCATAATGACATGTATTATTGTATTATATAACACAGCATAATGACATGTATTATTGTATTATATAACACAGCATAATGATATGTATTATTGTATTTTATAACACAGCATAATGACATGGTATTGTATTATATAACACAGCATAATGACATGTATTATTGTATTATATAACACAGCATAATGACATGTATTATTGTATTTTATAACACAGCATAATGACATGTATTATTGTATTATATAACACAGCATAATGACATGTATTATTGTATTATATAACACAGCATAATGACATGTATTATTGTATTTTATAACACAGCATAATTACATGTATTATTGTATTATATAACACAGCATAATGACATGTATTATTGTATTATATAACACAGCATAATGACATGTATTATTGTATTATATAACACAGCATAATGACATGTATTATTGTATTATATAACACAGCATAATGACATGTATTATTGTATTATATAACACAGCATAATGACATGTATTATTGTATTATATAACACAGCATAATGACATGTATTATTGTATTATATAACACAGCATAATGACATGTATTATTGTATTATATAACACAGCATAATTACATGTATTATTGTATTATATAACACAGCATAATGATATGTATTATTGTATTATATAACACAGCATAATGACATGGTATTGTATTATATAACACAGCATAATGACATGGTATTGTATTATATAACACAGCATAATGACATGTATTATTGTATTATATAACACAGCATAATGACATGTATTATTGTATTATATAACACAGCATAATGACATGTATTATTGTATTATATAACACAGCATAATGATATGTATTATTGTATTATATAACACAGCATAATGACATGTATTATTGTATTATATAACACAGCATAATGACATGTATTATTGTATTATATAACACAGCATAATGACATGGTATTGTATTATATAACACAGCATAATGATATGTATTATTGTATTATATAACACAGCATAATGACATGTATTATTGTATTTTATAACACAGCATAATGACATGTATTATTGTATTATATAACACAGCATAATGACATGTATTATTGTATTATATAACACAGCATAATGATATGTATTATTGTATTATATAACACAGCATAATGATATGTATTATTGTATTATATAACACAGCATAATGACATGTATTATTGTATTATATAACACAGCATAATGACATGTATTATTGTATTATATAACACAGCATAATGACATGTATTATTGTATTATATAACACAGCATAATGACATGTATTATTGTATTATATAACACAGCATAATGACATGTATTATTGTATTATATAACACAGCATAATGACATGTATTATTGTATTATATAACACAGCATAATGACATGTATTATTGTATTATATAACACAGCATAATGACATGTATTATTGTATTTTATAACACAGCATAATGACATGGTATTGTATTATATAACACAGCATAATGACATGTATTATTGTATTATATAACACAGCATAATGACATGTATTATTGTATTATATAACACAGCATAATGACATGTATTATTGTATTATATAACACAGCATAATGACATGTATTATTGTATTATATAACACAGCATAATGACATGTATTATTGTATTATATAACACAGCATAATGACATGTATTATTGTATTATATAACACAGCATAATGACATGTATTATTGTATTATATAACACAGCATAATGACATGTATTATTGTATTATATAACACAGCATAATGACATGTATTATTGTATTATATAACACAGCATAATGATATGTATTATTGTAT
>NC_139712.1:13403695-13428695 GCF_964188405.1 Protomyctophum parallelum | reverse complement strand
AGTATTAGTACTAGACCTGTAGTGTATGTGTACAGTTGCAGCTGTGTTTGTGTTTGTAAACCCAGTATTGTGTAGAAACGGATGGGTTATTAATTATTATTATTATGTGTTGTTGCGCACACACACAGTCACTGGTTACTTTCAATCCGTGGTGTGACTGGGAAATAAATAATGCGCGGAAGAACTTGGCATCCGATGTTTTGTGGCGATGATTGGCTGGCTGGCCATCGTAGACGCACGCACGCACGCACACACGCACGCACGCAAACTAGGGGGTTTTCATGATTCTGAATCCATTCCAAGCATTATTTTTGCGCGTGCGTGCGTGCGTGCGTGCATGCGTGCGTGAAACAGTAGAAATAGAATAGTTACCATCTTCCTTGACGTTCTGGTCGATCGGTCCGGCAGACAGTAGATCTGAAAGACCACACAGACAACAGACAACTGATCAGATCTGAAAGACCACACACAACAGAGGCAGCTGTCGCCTCACAGCTGGAAGGTCCTGGGTTCGATTCCCGCTGTGGGCGCTGGGGGCATCAGCAGTGCCCATACCCGATAAAATAATGGTAATATCCTCTAGGAGACAAAAATAATGCTTACGTTAACAAATCCACACACACACACACACACACACACACACACACACACACACACACACACACACACACACACACACACACACACACACACACACACACACACACACACACACACACACACACACACACACACACACACACACACACACACACACACACAGTGTGGGCTCACCTATAAAATCTACAAAGCACAGTTCAGTCCCCCTGGAGGCCTTGGAGCCAATTACCCCAGTCATATAAAACGCCTATTTATCTTTGTGTGTGTGTGTGTGTGTGTGTGTGTGTGTGTGTGTGTGTGTGTGTGTGTGTGTGTGTGTGTGTGTGTGTGTGTGTGTGTGTGTGTGTGTGTGTGTGTGTGTGTGTGTGTGTGTGTGTGTGTGTGTGTGTGTGTGTGTGTGCGTGCGTGCGTGCGTGTGTGATCTTTGATCTCCACTGGGAGAATCTGTTAATGATTGACAGGAGGGGGTGTTAAATGTATATGAGAGAGAGAGAGAGAGAGAGAGAGAGAGACACAGAGAGACATAGAGAGACAGAGAGAGAGAGAGAGACAGAGACACAGAGAGAGAGAGAGAGAGAGAGAGAGAGAGAGAGAGAGAGAGAGAGAGAGAGGCCAATATCTTTTACTTCTAAATATACAGAAAAGATCTATTAAATTCTGGAGCCATATTAAAAAGAGTGACCCTGCCTGTTACCATTATAAAGCCCTTATAAACCCTGTCTGTTACCATTATAAAGTCCTTGCCTGCCAAAGGAGCCCCCTCAGTCAGCTGGTTCTGACCTCTCACCTTCTGACATCACAAACCCCAGACAGCCTCAGTGCAGCTACACGATCACTCAGAAGATTAGACCCAACCAAATGATAACTAAAGAAGAAGATAAATACATCACATATTGGAACCAGGGGGGGGGGGGGGGGGGCAGTCAGACAGATATTTTGTGAAGCCACTAAGGAAATCGAGATTTCCTGAAAGTTCATATAATGGCCTGTTGTGGCGCTGTCATTGGGCCCAAAAAAACCCATAGCCCCATAGAAGTCCATGTATTTGGGCCCAACTTCACCTAGACTGTATTACCTTAATAAACATGGTCATGAATACTTTCTGCTTCCAATCACTAGTTTAAAGTCTCATTTCTAATGTCATAATATTCTTTTTGGAAAATGATGGCCCCATTTATTAAAATAATGACCATAAAGTTGCGTATGTTCTGAGGGGCGTGGCTACCGTTACAGTCTATGATCGGGATTCCCCTCCCACTCGAGTCAAAATAAAAACCAAGGGGGGAAGTCCCGCCTCGTTGTCTGGGCCAGCCAATGGGCCAGCTGGGCCCAAACGGATCTAGAAAGATGGCGATTTACAATTCAAGGACTGACAGGCTTCATTTTACGTTCATGTTAGAACCGGGGAATGCTATGTCCATATTTTTTACAGTCTATGATTGGAACGAACTCACACAATTACAACACAAACTAGAAACATATTTGGCTCTAAACAGACAGTATACTGTGGCAGACTACTTAACCACAGTAACTGATAAAAACCCGAGAAAGACTTTGACAATGTACAGACTGAGTGATCATAGTCTGGCAATAGAGAAGGGCAGACACAGACAGACCTGGCTGCCCAGAGAGGACAGACAGACAGACAGACAGGCTGCCCAGAGAGGAGAGACAGACAGACAGACAGACAGGCTGCCCAGAGAAGACAGACAGACAGACAGACAGGCTGCCCAGAGAGGAGAGGCTGTGCTGTCACTGTGATGACGGAGCTATAGAGACAGAGTTACACCTCTTAAAGGAGAATTCCATACTAAAAGGCTTTCTTACCTTTCTTTGTAGTTGTTACGTCCCCACCAAAGAGGTCCAGGTGTTATTTTGTGCAAAAGCTCCTTATTGGCTATTTGCCCTAAATGAATTGCATTGAATTGAATGGGAATTGAATGGGGCTATGGGGTGTTGTGCTAATTCGCTTATTTCCATCGCTCAAAATTATAATTTCTTTGTATATATCCTCTCTTCATAATGTAAATAATATCCCAAGCGGCACACTTTACTACTTCTTTCGATGGAAATAAGCGAACTAGCATAACACCCCATAGCCCCATTCAATGCAATGCAATTCATTGAGGGCTTATGGTAGGGAAAATAGCCAATAAGGAGTTTTTGCACAAAAAAACACCTGGACCTCTTTGGTGGGGATGTAACAACTACAAAGAAAGGTAAAGAAAGATAAGAAAGCATTCTAGCATGGAATTCTCCTTTAACACAATGTAAAAACTACACACTGTGATGACGGAGCTATAGAGACAGAGTTACACTTCTTAACACAATGTAAAAACTACACACTGTGATGACGGAGCTATAGAGACAGTTACACTTCTTAACACAATGTAAAAACTACACACTGTGATGACGGAGCTATAGAGACAGAGTTACACTTCTTAACACAATGTAAAAACTACACACTGTGATGACGGAGCTATAGAGACAGAGTTACACTTCTTAACACGATGTAAAAACGACACACTGTGATGACGGAGCTATAGAGACAGAGTTACACTTCTTAACACAATGTAAAAACTACACACTGTGATGACGGAGCTATAGAGACAGAGTTACACTTCTTAACACAATGTAAAAACTACACACTGTGATGACGGAGCTATAGAGACAGAGTTACACTTCTTAACACAATGTAAAAACTACACAAATATTAGAGAGGAGTTCTTCCCAAAAATTTAAACAAATTTCCCAGAATTCCGAAGTATAACAGAAAGGGAAATATTACCACTCCTTCTGGGGGAACAGAAAGAATGTGCAGTTTTGGCTGCAAAATATGAAAAGGGACAACCAGTAGTGGCATACAGTATAACATGTTTTATTTTCTGCACCACCTGCTTTATTTTATTTTATTTTTATTATTTTTATTATGTTGTTGTTTGTCATATCTGTGATTGTGCTTTGGCAACACTTGTAAAACGTCATGCCAATAAAGCCTGTTGAATTGAATTGTCATCACAAACCCCAGCCAACCACAGTGCAGCTACACTATGACATCACAAACCCCAGCCAACCACAGTGCAGCTACACTATGACATCACAACCCCCAGCCAACCTCAGTGCAGCTACACTATGACATCACAAACCCCAGCCAACCTCAGTGCATCTACACTATGACATCACTCAGAAGATTAGACCTGACCAAATGTGACCAGATTTGACTGAGAGCCTGCCATCGCGCAAATTACAGCTTTTCACCAGAGGAGAAAAACTTCTATGAACTCAAAATTAGTTAATAGCACAGGCAGACTCTTCACATACTAGAGCATGTCTGAAATAAGTGTTAGTCCACAGAAGACATGTAAATATGAAATACATGCTTATGTAGCTATAGGTGTAATGTTAGAGTCAACAGAAGTGAACCTTTCAAGCCTGTTTTCTCAACTCGCTGTTTCTCTGCCAGACATTACTCTATAAGCCATATCTCCAAAACTGGTGGGTCAAACTGAACAACCAATATGTCAATAACGTTTTATAGAAGAATCCTCTTCTCCATGCTTTGGGTTTTCTGCGTCTGCAGTTTCTCTTGGTTATTCATTAAACACATACTTTAACCAGAGGGCTTGATAAATAGTAGAGAGACATCCTGTCACTCAGTGTGATTGACACTCCTCCACAAACCTCTGAGTGACGGAATGGGAATTATAGTCATTTAGAAACATGAAAGAAATGTCGGCCTGTTGATTTAGGTTCACCAAAGAAGCCACGAAGCGTTTAACAAAGAAACAAAAAAACACATTTTAAAACAAGCACACATCATTTCACATCATGTCTTTGCAACGCAACTCTGGGGGAAAAAAAACAAGACAAGAGTGGCAGTATTATTATGTGACCACATTTGACTGAGAGCCTGCCATCGCGCAAATTCCAGCTTTTCACCAGAGGAGATTTTGATTTTTCAAAATGAGTTAATATCACAGGCAGACTCTTCACATACTAGAGCATGTCTGAAATAAGTGTCAGAGCTGAAATCGACATGTACATGTGAAATAAATGCTTAAACATGTAGCTAGGTATAATGTTAGAGTCCACAGAAGACATGTAAATATGAAATAAATGCTTAAACATGTAGCTAGGTGTAATGTTAGAGTCCACAGAAGACATGTAAATATGAAATAAATGCTTAAACATGTAGCTAGGTGTAATGTTAGAGTCCACAGAAGACATGTAAATATGAAATAAATGCTTAAACAAGACATTACTCTAAGCCATATCTCCAAAACTGGTGGGTCAAACTGAACAACCAATTATGACAATTTGAAGCTATGATTCCCTGCTTTCACATTACATGAAAAAACGAAAATCCAATGACAGTCCCTCAGTCAAATGTGGTCACATAGTATTGGCCCATAGCACTTGCCATAGCACCTGCACTACTACCCTCGACAACCCTACAAGCGTCTATTCTGAATTTAAGGAGAGCTGTCGCCTGTCTGAGGCCTCATACACACGTATCAAACAGATGTTCTGTGCTCTGTCTGTGATTAATGGCTGCCACAGTGCAATCCCAATGGGAGTCACATGGTTTGACCAAACATCAGAGGAGGGGGAGGGGGAGGGAGGGGGGGGGGAGGGGGAGGGGGGGGTGTAGTGTATCCGCTGTATTGTTTTTAACAGGCTTGTAAAAGCAGAACGGTAGAACAGACACATCTGGAAACACCTGGAAACATCAGCATGGGGGGGGGGGGGGCACGATGAAACATCTGGAAACAGCAGCTCTTTAACAGGAGGGGGGGGGGGGGAGGAGGGATGCTGACAGGTACTAATCTTTTACAGGAGCAGCAAATGATGAAAGAAAAATATATGTGTGTTCAGACACATCTAGAGCTACGTGCGTGTGCGTGTGTGTGTGTGTGTGTGTGTGTGTGTGTGTGTGTGTGTGTGTGTGTGCGTGTGAACTCACCAGACAGCAGCACGAGGGTCACCAGTGAAGTGATGAAGACTCTGCAGGAGGAAGACACTGTTCTCCTTCCAGCCATCATGTCTCCTCCTCTTCCTCCTCTTCCTCTCTAAGACTATCTCCTCGTCCTCCTCTCCTCTCTCTACGACCTGAAACTAAATAAAACACATTTTGAACACGTGAAAACAACAGAGTTGTTACCACCTGTCAATTGATACGTTACTGCTACCCAAACATCAACTGTTCCCAAATGAAGGAAGTTTTCCTCGTGTAAAGGTTGAGATATTTTTTACTTAAAACACGTTTTCTGTCAGAACATTCAAATGGATCGATATGCAACTGGAGCACAATATCTGACTCCAAGTCTTAGGAATGAATTACTGCAGGAGGAGGAGAGGACATTTAGGTCACGTTCACACCAGAGAGCTTTATTGCTGCGATTAAAACGAATCCTGCTGCGCATTGTCAGAAAGTGCACTTCGTTTGGCAGGTGTGAAGGCTCATTCGAATCCTAATGTGTATCAAACAACCACATTTTACTCCGAGCAAAAACGGGGGTTTCGCTTTGCTTCCAATCGCACTTGATTACGATTCGGTGCAGGTGTGAATGCAATCCGCAGTAAATAAAGGAAATGAAGCAAACAATGTGGCGGGTGAGAAGCTGAACACAGTTGGAGACGGAGAAGGCATATTTTACGCAGCGCAAAGATGTCCCGTTAGTTACCGTGGATAGACGTGGTCGAATGAGGAGACTGAAGCCCTAATCGAAATGAGGACGAGTACATTAATCAATTGCTTAAACCTCTTTCCTCCAAACCTTTTCAGGGAAAAAACCTCAAAAATGGAGTTATGTGTTTTCCTCCCGACAGCAACGATATACAGGCATATAAAACCACCTAACTCCACTTGAGCTGTATTCCGGTAAAGTGGTGATAATATAATGACACATGCAGGTATATAAAAACCACCTAACTCCACTTGAGCTGTATTCCGGTAAAGTGGTTGTAATGTAATGACACATGCAGGTATATAAAACCACCTAACTCCACTTGAGCTGTATTTGGGTAAAGTGGTTATAATATAATGACACATGCAGGTATATAAAACCACCTAACTCCACTTGAGCTGTATTTGGGTAAAGTGGTTATAATGTAATGACACATGCAGGTATATAAAACCACCTAACTCCACTTGAGCTGTATTTGGGTAAAGTGGTTATAATATAATGACACATGCAGGTATATAAAACCACCTAACTCCACTTGAGTTGTATTTGGGTAAAGTGGTTATAATATAATGACACATGCAGGTATATAAAACCACCTAACTCCACTTGAGCTGTATTTGGGTAAAGTGGTGGTAATATAATGACACATGCAGGTATATAAAAACCACCTAACTCCACTTGAGCTGTATTTGGGTAAAGTGGTGATAATATAATGACATGCAGGTATAATATATAACCACCTAACTCCACTTGAGCTGTATTTGGGTAAAGTGGTTATAATATAATGACACATGCAGGTATATAAAACCACCTAACTCCACTTGAGCTGTATTCCGGTAAAGTGGTGATAATATAATGACACATGCAGGTATATAAAACCACCTAACTCCACTTGAGCTGTATTCCGGTAAAGTGGTGATAATATGACACATGCAGGTATATAAAACCACCTAACTCCACTTGAGCTGTATTTGGGTAAAGTTGTGATAATATAATGACATGCAGGTATAATATATAACCACCTAACTCCACTTGAGCTGTATTTGGGTAAAGTGGTTATAATATAATGACACATGCAGGTATATAAAACCACCTAACTCCACTTGAGCTGTATTTGGGTAAAGTGGTGATAATGTAATGACACATGCAGGTATATAAAACCACCTAACTCCACTTGAGCTGTATTTGGGTAAAGTGGTTATAATATAACACATGCAGGTATATAAAACCACCTAACTCCACTTGAGCTGTATTCGGGTAAAGTGGTTATAATATAATGACACATGCAGGTATATAAAACCACCTAACTCCACTTGAGCTGTATTCCAGTAAAGTGGTGATAATATAATGACACATGCAAGTATCTGATAATATACAAAGTCACAATACCAACTTTGATGAGGCAGTATTGCTTTGTTTTTAAAAAATATACCTTATATATATAATATAAGGTTTTCTTCAATTTCTGAAAAATGTAAAAATTTGTTTTACCATTTCCTGAAAAGTGAAGATTTTGGAGTTATGATAATGATATGACAGCAGAGTTATGAAAATTATAATGATATGATGACAGCAGAGTTATGATAATTATAGGGCTGCACGATGAAATTATGACTGATTATTTGCGGGGTCAAATCTGCCGACACCGATTCTGACCGATTCCGATATTAAAACCGAGGACCACATAGGGGCTAATTTGGCCGATTTCGATATGCTACCGCTGTGATTATATATACTGTATTGATTATATATATACTGTATTGATTATATATATACTGTATTGATTATATATACTGTATTGTGCATCACTAGCGATTTATAGGCGACTATATAAACATTGTGACAGGCCTACATGTGTATGATTTCTATCTTACCTTCCCTGTGTGTGTGTGTGTGTGTGTGTGTGTGTGTGTGTGTGTGTGTGTGTGTGTGTGTGTGTGTGTGTGTGTGTGCTTACCCTCAGTGTGTGTATCCTCCCAGAGGTCCTCAGAGTGTTTTAATCGTTCCTCCGTCGTCTCAGGGTCTGCTCTGGAGCTCCTTCACCGTTTACACCTTTATATACACACCTGAGAGTGTGTGTGTGTGTGTGTGTTTGTGTGTGTGCATGTGTGTGTGTGTGTGTGTGACAGAGAGAATGGTGACACCCCCTCCTATTCCCCACAGCCCTTCTGACAAGACTGCCCCGCGAGAGGGTCTCAGCATGTTTTAAACAGACCCCCCCACCCCGCACACACCCCACAGACACACACACACACCCCCCCGACACACACACACACACACGCATGCACACACACACCCCCGACACACATACACACACACACACACACACACCCCACCGACACACACACACACACACACACACACCCCACCGACACACACACACCCGACACACACACACACACACACATGCACACACAAACACACCCCCGACACACACACACACACACACACACACACACACACACACACACACACACACACACACACACACACACACACACACACACACACACACACACACACACACAATGTATCACTTCAACTACAGATACATCTGATTGGGTGAAAGCTTCCACAGAGACATCTGATTGGGTGAAAGCTTCCACAGCCAATCAGAAGGGCCCTGCCCTAATTAAAGACAAGGAAGATGGAGGGGGGTGTGGGAGGAGCCTATATGAAGATGGGAGGAGCCTATAGGAGGAGACGTGGAGAAAAGGAGCGCCCTCAAAAACACCTCAAACTTTTACTTAAGTACTGTACTGTACTGTACTCTACCGTACTGTACTGTACTGTACTGTACTGTACAGTAGAGCACCGAAGTCTGACATAATTTAAACATCCTACCTGGGACCCCCCAGGTGGCTAGCAAGAAATATGGTGAGGCAGCTTTCTGCTTTTACTGTATATATATATATATATATATTTACTGCATATATAATCAATACAGTATATATACTCAATATATATAGTACACACACACTCTCACCACACCACACACAGATTATTCCTGAATTGCTAAACCCTATGTTCTATTCATTTCCTTACATTTTTTGTCCTTTTTGGCTGAAAATATCTTACACATTTGGGAAGAGAAAGTTATAGAGGCAATGTGAGTGAGTTACAGCCATCTGATTATCTGTTTTGTTTTGGAACAGTGAATTAGAGCATCAGTTTAATGTTTGATTGTATTAGAGTCTTCCTTATTTTTGTGCACAGTTTAAGTTTCTTATTATTTGTTGTTTATCTGATTATCTTTTGTATGACATGTAAAATGGTTTGGTATTGGTATATAATGTAACATTCCTCTTCTACCCTGGATTTTAACACGGTTTCAGTGCAAGTAATGACATTTTACCATTGTAATAACAATAGCCTGCTTGCTCAGGGGAAACATTGCATTTGTGTCAGATCCCGTGTCTCGGTGAGACATGACCTTTGACATGATCTAAATGGCTCAATAGAAGAGCAGAGAGACAAACTACAACCACCCCATTGTACAGAGTGGTGCTTTAAACCCTGTCCTCACGGAGGAAATTGAAAAGTACAGTATCTGCATTATGTTGGACTCCAGAACCCTTGTTTAGTAATAAATGCAAATTGTGGAAAATGCTCATGATTTATGTAAATATTTACAGTGCAGGTGCCCCACACTTTGTCTTTCTTTTATCTGTATTGTATTGTGTTTTTGTATGGACGTAGTGTTGGGTGCCTGCACATATGCACACATGGCATCAACGCATGGTGTTGTGTGCAGGCGCCCTACACTCTGTCTTTCTTTGTATCATTCATTGTTTAAGAGCCTGCCCAGGGACTACAGATGAAATTTAGCTTCGGCTAACTCTGGCCCATTTACATTGATGTGAAAACTGACATGTTGATTAATGAGCTTTGTCCCTGTCAAATAAATACATTAAATAATAAATAAATAAATAAATAAATAAATAAATAAATAAATAAATAAACAAACAAACAAACAAACAAACAAACAAACAAACAAACAAACAAACAAACAAACAAACAAACAAACAAACAAACAAACAAACAAACAAACAAACAAACAAACAAACAAACAAACAAACAAACAAACAAACAAACAAACAAACAAACAAACAAACAAACAAACAAACAAACAAACAAACAAACAAACAAACAAACAAACAAACAAACAAACAAACAAACAAACAAACAAACAAATAAATAAATAAATAAATAAATAAATAAATAAATAAATAAATAAATAAATAAATAAATAAACAAACAAACAAACAAACAAACAAACATATCATTAATTAGTATTATGTCTTGGTGGGACTTGTTTGGGACTCGAAACAAAAGGTAAGGACTTGGTTGGGACTCGAAACAAAAAGTTCAGGACTTGGACTTGACTCGGGACTTGCCTGTGTTGACTTGGACTTGACTTGGGACTTGCCTGTGTTGACTTGGACTTGACTCGGGACTTGAGAGCAAAGACTTGAGACTCGACTTGGACTTGCAACATAGGGACATTGTCCCACCTCTGCCACTGAGGGACAGACAGGCAGCCTCTATAGACACCTAAACTACCACTGCATTTATGTATGAAAGGTGCTATATAAATAAAGTTTATTATTATTATTATTATTATTAAGATGAGCAGATAAATGAACTGCCAGGGGATGAGCGAGTGACGTCAGGACTTATGCGCTCTATATAAGTGGCTTTCAACCAGTGGTCCGGGGACCACCAAGGGTCCTTGAGGGGGTTCCAGGTGGTCCGGGGACCACCAGGGGTCATCAGATGGTGGTCCGTGGCTCAGATGGGTCTGAGAGTATTGTGTTTTTGTATGGACGTAGTGTTGGGTGCCTGCACATATGCACACATGGCATCAACGCATGGTGTTGTGTGCAGGCGCCCTACACTCTGTCTTTCTTTGTATCATTCATTGTTTAAGAGCCTGCCCAGGGACTACAGATGAAATTTAGCTTCGGCTAACTCTGGCCCATTTACATTGATGTGAAAACTGACATGTTGATTAATGAGCTTTGTCCCTGTCAAATAAATACATTAAATAATAAATAAATAAATAAATAAATAAATAAATAAATAAATAAATAAATAAATAAATAAATAAATAAACAAACAAACAAACAAACAAACAAACAAACAAACAAACAAACAAACAAACAAACAAACAAACAAACAAACAAACAAACAAACAAACAAACAAACAAACAAACAAACAAACAAACAAACAAACAAACAAACAAACAAACAAACAAACAAACAAACAAACAAACAAACAAACAAATAAATAAATAAATAAATAAATAAATAAATAAATAAATAAATAAATAAATAAATAAATAAATAAATAAACAAACAAACAAACAAACAAACAAACATATCATTAATTAGTATTATGTCTTGGTGGGACTTGTTTGGGACTCGAAACAAAAGGTAAGGACTTGGTTGGGACTCGAAACAAAAAGTTCAGGACTTGGACTTGACTCGGGACTTGCCTGTGTTGACTTGGACTTGACTTGGGACTTGCCTGTGTTGACTTGGACTTGACTCGGGACTTGAGAGCAAAGACTTGAGACTCGACTTGGACTTGCAACATAGGGACATTGTCCCACCTCTGCCACTGAGGGACAGACAGGCAGCCTCTATAGACACCTAAACTACCACTGCATTTATGTATGAAAGGTGCTATATAAATAAAGTTTATTATTATTATTATTATTATTAAGATGAGCAGATAAATGAACTGCCAGGGGATGAGCGAGTGACGTCAGGACTTATGCGCTCTATATAAGTGGCTTTCAACCAGTGGTCCGGGGACCACCAAGGGTCCTTGAGGGGGTTCCAGGTGGTCCGGGGACCACCAGGGGTCATCAGATGGTGGTCCGTGGCTCAGATGGGTCTGAGAGGCTAAATGTCATCAGATGGTGGTCCGTGGCTCAGATGGGTCTGAGAGGCTAAATGTCATCAGATGGTGGTCCGTGGCTCAGATGGGTCTGAGAGGCTAAATGTCATCAAATGGTGGTCCGTGGCTCAGATGGGTCTGAGAGGCTAAATGTCATCAGATGGTGGTCCGTGGCTCAAATGGGTCTGAGAGGCTAAATGTCATCAAATGGTGGTCCGTGGCTCAGATGGGTCTGAGAGGCTAAATGTCATCAGATGGTGGTCCGTGGCTCAAATGGGTCTGAGAGGCTAAATGTCATCAAATGGTGGTCCGTGGCTCAGATGGGTCTGAGAGGCTAAATGTCATCAGATGGTGGTCCGTGGCTCAAATGGGTCTGAGAGGCTAAATGTCATCAGATGGTGGTCCGTGGCTCAGATGCTAAATAAAAATGGAACTTCATATGAAAAAGATTTGAAAACCACAGCTATAATTATAATGATTGATCAGTGAGGTTGAGGTTATAGATTGTTGATGCGTGCGTTGTACACACGGAACACAGAACAATGATGGAGGGATCAGCAGAAAAGAGGTAAATGATGGAGGGATTAGGAGGAGAAAACAGAAGGAAGTGATGAAGGAGAGAGACTGAGAGTCAAGGTGCCACATAAGCACTTCTGAGGGCCAAACCACAGCCGCGCACACACACACACACACACACACACACACACACACACACACACACACACACACACACACACACACACACACACACACACACACACACACACACACACACACACACACAGAGAGAGAGAACAGGGACAGCTGGTCTGCACATGAGGAATTCCATAATGTACAGTTGTTTCCTCCTGTGAAGTTAAAGTGTGTTTGGACCTGCACTGCAGAGCCTGTCTGTAACAAACACAACTGTCCCTAAAAGGCTGCGTCTAAATAACTACATAATAATAATAACTACATAATAACTACGTCTAGAGATGCTCTTGAACCCATTTTGACCTGAGATCAGATTCTAAAAATGTCTTCTACATCCTGACAGTTTTCTGAAAAAGCTATGTTTCTATGTCAGTCGTTCTTTGATTTTTCAAAAATAGCAGATCTACAAGCTCGAGCTTGTAGATCAATAGCTAAAGCATAACATAATGCACCAAAAGGGGTTCCTGCCCAAAATGGGCTATACTAAATAATAACTAAATAAGCTGTGTCTGCTCTAATTGACCCCAGGTCTTGACTCTTAAACCATTTTGACCTGGGACAAAATGTCTTCTAAATCCTGACAGTTTTCTGAAAACCCTCATGTTTCTATGTCAGTGGTTCTCACAGGGTTAAACCTCATGTTTCTATGTCAGTGGTTCTCACAGGGTTAAACCTCATGTTTCTATATCAGTGGTTCTCACAGGGTTAAACCTCATGTTTCTATGTCAGTGGTTCTCACAGGGTTAAACCTCATGTTTCTATGTCAGTGGTTCTCACAGGGTTAAACCTCATGTTTCTATGTCAGTGGTTCTCACAGGGTTAAACCTCATGTTTCTATATAAGTGGCTTTCAACCAGTGGTCCGGGGACCACCAAGGGTCCTTGAGGGGGTTCCAGGTGGTCCGGGGACCACCAGGGGTCATCAGATGGTGGTCCGTGGCTCAGATGGGTCTGAGAGTATTGTGTTTTTGTATGGACGTAGTGTTGGGTGCCTGCACATATGCACACATGGCATCAACGCATGGTGTTGTGTGCAGGCGCCCTACACTCTGTCTTTCTTTGTATCATTCATTGTTTAAGAGCCTGCCCAGGGACTACAGATGAAATTTAGCTTCGGCTAACTCTGGCCCATTTACATTGATGTGAAAACTGACATGTTGATTAATGAGCTTTGTCCCTGTCAAATAAATACATTAAATAATAAATAAATAAATAAATAAATAAATAAATAAATAAATAAATAAACAAACAAACAAACAAACAAACAAACAAACAAACAAACAAACAAACAAACAAACAAACAAACAAACAAACAAACAAACAAACAAACAAACAAACAAACAAACAAACAAACAAACAAACAAACAAACAAACAAACAAACAAACAAACAAACAAACAAACAAACAAACAAACAAACAAACAAACAAACAAACAAACAAACAAACAAACAAACAAACAAACAAACAAACAAACAAACAAACAAACAAACAAACAAACAAACAAACAAACAAACAAACAAACAAACAAACAAACAAACAAACAAACAAACAAACAAACAAATAAATAAATAAATAAATAAATAAATAAATAAATAAATAAATAAATAAATAAACAAACAAACAAACAAACAAACAAACAAACATATCATTAATTAGTATTATGTCTTGGTGGGACTTGTTTGGGACTCGAAACAAAAGGTAAGGACTTGGTTGGGACTCGAAACAAAAAGTTCAGGACTTGGACTTGACTCGGGACTTGCCTGTGTTGACTTGGACTTGACTTGGGACTTGCCTGTGTTGACTTGGACTTGACTCGGGACTTGAGAGCAAAGACTTGAGACTCGACTTGGACTTGCAACATAGGGACATTGTCCCACCTCTGCCACTGAGGGACAGACAGGCAGCCTCTATAGACACCTAAACTACCACTGCATTTATGTATGAAAGGTGCTATATAAATAAAGTTTATTATTATTATTATTATTATTAAGATGAGCAGATAAATGAACTGCCAGGGGATGAGCGAGTGACGTCAGGACTTATGCGCTCTATATAAGTGGCTTTCAACCAGTGGTCCGGGGACCACCAAGGGTCCTTGAGGGGGTTCCAGGTGGTCCGGGGACCACCAGGGGTCATCAGATGGTGGTCCGTGGCTCAGATGGGTCTGAGAGGCTAAATGTCATCAGATGGTGGTCCGTGGCTCAGATGGGTCTGAGAGGCTAAATGTCATCAGATGGTGGTCCGTGGCTCAGATGGGTCTGAGAGGCTAAATGTCATCAAATGGTGGTCCGTGGCTCAGATGGGTCTGAGAGGCTAAATGTCATCAGATGGTGGTCCGTGGCTCAAATGGGTCTGAGAGGCTAAATGTCATCAAATGGTGGTCCGTGGCTCAGATGGGTCTGAGAGGCTAAATGTCATCAGATGGTGGTCCGTGGCTCAAATGGGTCTGAGAGGCTAAATGTCATCAAATGGTGGTCCGTGGCTCAGATGGGTCTGAGAGGCTAAATGTCATCAGATGGTGGTCCGTGGCTCAAATGGGTCTGAGAGGCTAAATGTCATCAGATGGTGGTCCGTGAAAGCTATGTTTCTATGTCAGTCGTTCTTTGATTTTTCAAAAATAGCAGATCTACAAGCTCGAGCTTGTAGATCAATAGCTAAAGCATAACATAATGCACCAAAAGGGGTTCCTGCCCAAAATGGGCTATACTAAATAATAACTAAATAAGCTGTGTCTGCTCTAATTGACCCCAGGTCTTGACTCTTAAACCATTTTGACCTGGGACAAAATGTCTTCTAAATCCTGACAGTTTTCTGAAAACCCTCATGTTTCTATGTCAGTGGTTCTCACAGGGTTAAACCTCATGTTTCTATGTCAGTGGTTCTCACAGGGTTAAACCTCATGTTTCTATATCAGTGGTTCTCACAGGGTTAAACCTCATGTTTCTATGTCAGTGGTTCTCACAGGGTTAAACCTCATGTTTCTATGTCAGTGGTTCTCACAGGGTTAAACCTCATGTTTCTATGTCAGTGGTTCTCACAGGGTTAAACCTCATGTTTCTATGTCAGTGGTTCTCACAGGGTTAAACCTCATGTTTCTATATCAGTGGTTCTCACAGGGTTAAACCTCATGTTTCTGTATCAGTGGTTCTCACAGGGTTAAACCTCATGTTTCTGTATCAGTGGTTCTCAAACTATTTCATATCAAAGATCCCCCAGAATTATCTGTAATTGGCCGCTGACCCCCATCTGAAAATATGATGTTCCAGGGAAAGAAAACGCAATCTGGGAAAATAATCATAATCAACATTGAATCACCGAGAGGGAACATTTTCACCAATAGAAATTAAGCCTGCACGATTATTAAATTATGACCCTAACCCTGACCGATTATTTGAAGGGCAATTTCTGCCAATACCGACTCTGACATATAGGACCGCAATGGAAACAAGCCTATAGGCCCTATAGCGCGTCGCAGTCCCTCCCTCTTTTAGAACGACGAGTGGCCCAGGAAATGAATCGCAATGCATTTCTCCCATAGGCATTTCGTAAAGTATTTATTTAAAGGCGGTTACGCCGCGGACAAAGCCAACTCGGATCGTGACAAATCATGACAATGAACACAATGTTTTGGGCCGATCAAATAATTTATAAGAAGAAAAAACAAAACAAATAGTCTTGTCTCCTGCCTTTATTTTCTTCTTTATAATGATTTGATCGGCCCAAAATATTGTGTTCATTGTCATGATTTGGGTCCTGGGTTCGATTCCCGCTGCATGGTGAAAGACATCCTTTCCATGCCATGCCGGAAGGCATTCAGGAGAATAGCTTTTTTCCCCCTCACCTCACCACCGAAAGTCTCCTGAACTTGAACGCAGCATTTTACGACGTTGAACAAAATGTGTTTATAAGTCCATGTCGTTACACACCCTGCATCTCCACTATAGCTAAAGAGAGCTGGGGTTGTGCGCCCCGGAAAATAGCAGATCTACAAGTTCTCAACGACGTGTCAGAACTTGTACATCTGCTATTTTCGCTTATCTTTGTCCAAAAGTGGGGATGTCAGCCCCCACCCCTCCCAACAACACCCTCTGCACGTCCCTGGCAATCGACATTCCAACAAACCATTTTACCTCCACAATGGCAACGTTATTAAAAAGAACCCCCCCCCCCCCCCCGCCACAGAGCAGACATTTAGCGGCAACGTTAAACTGTATCTCGTGTGTAATTACGTTTCGTTAACAGGTGTTCGTTCCGCTCAGCGCCGACAGGAACCTGCAATCCAAACGGCCCGGAACGGATTCCAACACGACTGAAAACACCAAAACTCAAACTTAATAATTTACTCAGACGCAGGAATGTGGGGGGGATGATGATGCAACACCTGGTCCACTCCACAGCAGGGTTATTGTTTTCCTCGACTAAAACCCAAGACCAAAACAAATGTTCGTCGACTAAACCCGTTTTCACTGATAAAAACGAAATGGAAACTAGATGAAAACTAAGACTAAAACTAAGCTATACGATGTATTGACAATTTCGTCAAATAAAAACTACAATGCTAGGAAGGGACTAGTGGACAAGAGATCCAGTATAAGTCATTTTATACAATTAGTTGCATGCTGAAAATAGCAGATCTACAAGCTCACAACGCGTTGCGCATCATTACGACGGCATCAAGTCAAGACAAAATCAACTGTAGAAAATAGTCGACTAAAACTAGACTAACACTAAAACATTCCAAGGTGACTAAAATGTGTCTAGAACTAAATTAAAACTATTCAAGAGACTAAGTGACTCTTTTACACAAAAAAAAAGCTTTATTTGAGATGGGGGGGGGGGGGTCTACAGATCTTTTTTTCACAGTTTCACAGATTATAGAATTCTAAAACGGTTAGTCCAAATACTTGATTCTGATTGGCTTGTTACCGTCACGTGACCGTTGTAAATTTCACCGATAATCACGTATCATCCTGCAGCTCTGTAGCTGTACTGGGGAAGGGGAGCGCTTGATTGCCTCACACACGCTGGCCGTGCGGGCGTCTAAGCACCGCCCGGCTCATAGGACTGTGTGGCTCCAGGCAGCCCCGTAAAGACATCAAGCGCTATTCTCCCGTCACATAGCCTACTGTACTTTAGATGTACTGTACCTTAGATAGCATTTCTGTAGACTTAGATAGCATTTGATACAGACTTAGAGCATATTATGTAGACAGCACTATAATTGCATTGTATGTAGTCATAGCACGCCATAGTACATATGTATAGCATAGTATAGTATATATGTATAGTTTATATGTATAGTTTCATTATATAGATATTCCACTGTTACTTTCTTAGCTTACGCATGTTTCATGATAAATGTTTTTATGTGATGTATTCCCATGCTTTTTTGTTCTTGCTTAATGTAAGTCGCTCTGGATTAAGAGCGTCTGCTAAATGCCTACATTGTAAATTGTAAATTGTAAATTGTAAATTGTAAATTGTACTTGCCGAGCAAAAACAAGGAAGTGTGTGTTTCGCTCTGGTGGCGCAAAGCGTATAGCTACTTTTGTGAATGTAATAGTTTTATGAGGTTAATATTGCTATTTGTTTGTAACCGTTTTAGAAAAAGCAATAAGTCACTGGAGGCCCCAGCGTAGAAGACCCTCCGCTGCGCGTCTGCCTCCCAGACGTTGTAAAATACCCGGTAACCCGACACCTCTCGTGACTTATTGCTTTAGTTGTTCCCAAAGTGTGGTCCGGGGACCCCCAGGGGTCCTTGAGGGAGTTCCAGGAGGTCCCCAGCTAAATGATAGTTTGGAACCAAATAGACCCTTATGGGTCTGTAGCTCTGAGAGTGTACAAATGGAACTAAATGAAACCAAATGGACCCAAAGAGTGTACACATGGAACCAAATGGACCCTTACAGGTCTGTGACTCTGAGAGTGTAACACGTGGAACCAAATGGACCCTTACAGGTCTGTGACTCTGAGAGTGTAACACATGGAACCAAATGGACCCTTACAGGTCTGTGACTCTGAGAGTGTGACACATGGAACCAAATGGACCCTTACAGGTCCATTTGGTTCCATGTGTTACACTCTGTTTGTGATAGTAATCATGACGTCATACCAGCTCTGACTGACAGTGGGATAAAAACAAAACACGGCTCCGGAAACGGTTGGAAATGTTGACGGAACCGGATTCCAGATTCCTCCGATGTTGGATCCGGTTCGGGATCCCAACCCTCCTTCAGACCTCTTCATCATCATCATCATCATCATCATCACTGAAGGTCATCGTCGTCAAACAGGTCCTCGAAGTCTGAACCAGATGAAGATGGAGAGAACAGGGTTAGAAGTATTAATCCATTCTGACCTGAGATCAGATTCATACGAGGTTTCCACTGGACACACACTGGTCTGATTAACCCATTCTGACCTGAGATCAGATTCTAAAAAAATGTCAGTCGTTCTTCGATTTTTCAAAAATAGCAGACCTACAAGCTATGAGCTTGTAGATCTGCTATTTTTCAATAGCTAAAGCACGACATGATGCTAACACCAAAATGGGTTCCCGTTCAGAATTTAGGCCTGACAATAGATTCTACAAATGTCTTTCTAAATCCTGACAGTTTTCTGGAAATCCCATGTTTCTAATATATCAGTGGTTCTCAATATTTCATGTCAAGGACCCCCAGAAGTTATTATCCACGGCCAAATACAATATGTTCCATTTAGGGGCTTCTTCTTGTCATGAAACCGTTTGAGTCGAGTCTGTGACACGTATGGAGCTGCTCAGCGTTATTACAAACAAGACCTTAGTGTGTGTGTGTGCGTGTGCACGCGTGTGTGTGTGTGTGTCCGTGTGTGTGTGTGTGTGTGTGCGTGTGCGTGTTCAAAGCGGCTGACTGGCGAGGTGTCCTGCTGAGACTGAGTCTAACTACGTCCATAAAACGACTTTATCCTCCTCTTTCCTCCCCTCCCCTACAACAGTTTTGGACATACATGGTTTCCACCTGACAGCGACAGCCGACGCTGCAAGATGGAAAACCCATTATCATAAAGTGTGTGTGTGTGTGTGTGTGTGTGTGTGTGTGTGTGTGCACAACATCCTGCTTGGTGGTTGTTAGTGTGCGTGCGTGTCACCACCCTTGTAATGACTCGTACACACTGCACGATATTCGCTCCCATTAAGCAGTCTGGGACTCTTTCTGGAGCTCGACGACAAAACTCCCGATCTGACGCAAGATTGGGCTTTATATCGCCGAGGTTTTGTCTTGCCGTGTGTGAAAGGCTCTGTGTGTGAAAGGCTCTGCGATATAAGATGTGGCGCCGATAAAAGCGCTGGCCGAACGCCTTCCAGACCGTTTCTGAACATCTAGCAGGGTCTGTCGCCGACTGGACATCAGTATGAAAAGGCCTGTATTACAGCCAATAATGCGACCGCTTCCCTGCACACCAGAACACAAAGTACACACAAGATATCCCATAATACTCCTCGTCCCAGGCCTCAGCCCGCACACACAGTTAAAGGAACAATCCCCCTGTATATACCTTAGGGTTACAGTGTGTGGGTTTATAAATCAGTGCTATGGAACACAGATCTGTAAACAGTGTTTACCATTGAAGAAGTCTGAGTGAACTGCTTTCTCATTGGCTGCCAGGTCCATGAGTAGTCCACTGCTGCCCCCTGCCTGCAACATAGAATATGTATATAGAATTATATATTAGTATAATTATTATATATATATAGTGGGTAGTATAGTGTAGTAGTATATATAGTATTAGTACACCACATAGAGTACACTATAGTCTACAAGCTCACAACGCGTCGCAGCGTTGTGAGCTTGTAGATCTGCTATTTTCAGCATGCAACCAAGTGTAAAATGACTCATACTGGATCTCTCGTCCACTAGTCCCTTCCTGACATTTTAGTCTAGTTTTTGTTTTCTAGTTTTTGTTGAAGAAATTGTCGATACATTTAGTCTTAGTTTTAGTCGTCATAGCTTACTTTCCATTTAGTTTTTGTCAGTGGAAAAAGGTGGTCGACGGAAAAATGTTGGTCTTGGTTTTAGTCGACCAAAACAACACTGGTCTGTAATCTGTAATTGTACAGATTTTCCTAATAAGATTTCACAACTATAATCTCTAATCTCATAAAACAGGCCTATTTACTATAGTTTTACTATGTCCTGTATTACTATAATAATAGTACTAATACCTACATGTATATTTATATGGTATATACTATATAGTTTTATTGTGTCCTTTATTAAGTGTTTACTGTCTCTGCTGCCTAAATTAAACGCAGTCTAGCATTTCTCCAGCAGATGTCACTATCACTGAAGCTTAGAAACTTTAACCATGTTTTATCCAATTGGTTCATAAATGCTTCATTTGTTGTCGCTCTGGTCCATAGCTCTAATGCCCTAATGCCCAAGGCATTAGAGCTATGGATCAGATCTACAGTACAACTTAATGTAGCTCTGCTCCATAGCTCTAATGCCCAAATCATTAGAGCTATGGTCCTGAGCTACAGTTCATTTCAAGCACAACTCAATACAAGACCAGAGATTAAAATCGGGTGCATTTTGCATCCCAAAACACAGTTTTATAGTTAAATAAAACAACCACCTCTGCATCCACGGGATGCACTACTGTACTACTGTACTGTTAGTCTAGTTTATTTCGCTAGCTTTAGTTATAATATTCATGTCTTCTTCTGTTTTCTACATGAATATAACCACATTATGACCATATATAAAATGAAATGGGAGTTAAATGCTGCAATTTGTAAAGAGAAAATGGCAAAACTCCTAAAGTGGCTGAAGTGGGACTCGTAAATTGTCCCTGGGACTCATTTCTAAAAGACCATCGAGGTTCAAGGTTGTCTTTATTTGTCTCCCTTGGGAGAAATGTGTCTTGGAGACAGAGTCACAGCTGCATACGAATAACAGACACGTTCACATACGAAAAACACTATGAATCACCCACATACACAAAACAGAGATATTGCACACATTCCCAAAAGTGCAACTAGTCAAAAAAGTGCTTTTGGCAATCCCTGAATATCTGAGTCATTAAAGTGCATTCGGCAATCTCTGATTGAGCATTTTTGGGACTCATTACATTGAAAAACCTATTTACATCACTGCAAGACTGTCGACTGTGAGTGGACGACACCATAAAGCATTACACTTCTTTGCAATAGGGTCCACCATGTTCAATTCATCATAAGATATGATATGAATTCATCAGTAGCTACTCTTTACCTTCAGCATTTACAACAAGCAGCTCACAGCGCGTTGGGAGAGTGTAATTTAAATCCATTTCTAACATTTTGCATTTTATTCATTCTATTTATTTATTTTTACCTCCTTTATGATGAATTCCTGTTGTTGGCTAAATAGAAGTGACGTAGTGAATTGTACGTATCTAAATGTTATGATGAATTGAACAAACAAGTGGTAAACAAGTGTAATGCTTTATGGTGTCGTCCACTCACAGTTAACAGTCTTTGTACTGTTAATAAATACTTCAATCAATCAATCAAAACTAACCTCGTCCAGATCCACATAAGGACCTGCTCCCTCTGGAAACATCTCGTCCACCGCAGGTTTCATCATCAGTTAGACTAGAGGAGTAGTTATAGGTAGTTAGACAGTACTATAGGTAGTTTTTTATTTAGACTAGAGCAGTGTTGTTGTTCTGTTAGCAGCTAACAGTGCTAACAGTGCTATTAGCTTCTGGTCGCTCTGGGTAAACAAACCGCCAGGTGGTGTAACAGTCAATTATGTCCGACGGACTCCCTCAACCGTAGATATAATAATGTCCGACTCACATAAAGTAGAAGATCTCGTTGGCAACACGATATAATAATTATTTAAAATAACTGTTATTTAGAAAAGGAAAAACCCAAATCCAAACCCACCTCCAAAAACAAGACAAAACAAGCCCAATAATGTGACCATATATGATATCTGCTATTTATATTTATATTAACACAAAAATACATTGTTTTCATATTTTTCAGTGCATGGTTCCCAAACCTTTTCGTGTCAAGGACCCCCAAATCAACATTTATTAGGCTACGGCTCTAGCAGTGATTTCCGAAACATAATTATTCATTTCATGGACCCCCAAATTCAATCACACGCATTAGGCTACGGACCCCCGATTTAATGACATTTCTATCTCTGGTACCCTCAATTTATATTGTAAAACCACTGTTAATTTAACTCAGAGAGAGTACAAATGGAACCAAATGGACCCACTAGGGTCCATTTGGTTCCATTTGTACACTCTCTGAGTTACAGACCCATAATATAGGCCCATCTCAATTCAGCTAGGGACCCCCAGTTAACAGTCTTTATTAAATTATTGAGTTGTGCTTGAAATGTACTGTGTAGTTCTGCAAACTGTTAATACAAACTTCAATCAATCAATCAATCAATCAATCAATCAGATGCATCATTATAATTACTATTATTAGTAATGTTTTGGTATTTTTTTGTAAAAGAAACACACATACTTTAACTTGAGCCTGCAGGACTTAATGAGTAGAGACACCAAACCTTTTTGAGCTTGTAGATATGCTATACTTTAGCTTTATTGTTTTATTAATAGAATCCTGATAAGTATTAAACTAGTTTGGACATCTTGGTTTCCACCCGACAGAGACAGCATATAATAAAATAAACAATGCCTACAATTGTCTACATGGGGGGGGGGGGGGGGGGGGGGGCGCTCATATCATTATACATCATCATTACATCATCTCATTCCTGCCAATCAGAATGTGCAGTACAGTATAGGCTACAGTAGAGGGAATGACAATTTGCGTTTGTGTAAACAGAAACATATACCTTCAATGTTTCTGTTTACACAAACACGCAAAGCTGGTCATTCATTGTCAAATATCAATTTCATTTAATGTTTGTGTTTACAGTTACATCACGCACGCCCCTCAAAAATATGTAAATTCGATTAAAGCAATTGCAAAAACAACAGCCACAGAAATGAAGCTTATTTTATTTGATATTGCACATAATGCTGTCGCTGCACAGCTCTGTGAAAGAGAATATATATAGGCTGTTACTAAAATAAAGACAACAGTTAATTATTACACTGGATTAGTTAAAGTTAGTCTATATTAAACATGAATTGTACACATACAGTATAGGCGGTGTGTGTGTGTGTGTGTGTGTGTGTGTGTGTGTGTGTGTGTGTGTGTGTGTGTGTGTGTGTGTGTGTGTGTGTGTTATGTATCTCTACAACTCCTCCCTTAGTGACTACCCCCCCACCCCCCCCTTTTTAACCCCCCCCCCCTCCCTTTTGCCCCAAACTGTACACACCTTTTTTATGATGACTTGAATTTCATGTTACATTTCTGTTACATTACCCTGTACTGATTACATTTCTGTTTGGCTGTACCCTGTACTGATTACATTTCTGTTACATTACCCTGTACTGATTACATTTCTGTCTGACTGTACCCTGTACTGATTACATTTCTGTTTGGCTGTACCCTGTACTGATTACATTACTGTTTGACTGTACCCTGTACTGATTACATTTCTGTTACATTACCCTGTACTGATTACATTCTGTTTGACTGTACCCTGTACTGATTACATTTCTGTCTGACTGTACCCTGTACTGATTACATTCTGTTTGACTGTACCCTGTACTGATTACATTTCTGTTTGACTGTACCCTGTACTGATTACATTTCTGTTTGACTGTACCCTGTACTGATTACATTTCTGTTTCACTGTACCCTGTACTGATTACATTTCTGTTTCACTGTACCCTGTACTGATTACATTTCTGTTTGACTGTACCCTGTACTGATTACATTTATGTTTCACTGTACCCTGTACGGATTACATTTCTGCCTAATAATTCAGTCAATCAATAAAGTCTTCTACCCCCTTCTGCCCTATCCAACTCCAAAGCGATGCCCCGTCTCGTCTCGTCCATCGGTGTCCGTCCTGGTCTCGTCCCTCCTCAGTGTTCGTGTCCCTCGTTGGTCTCGTAGCCCAGGGTGTCTCCGAGGTGCTGGTGGGCGAAGAAGGCACGCGCCATCTCGTTGATGTGGTTGTACGCTCCGATGGAGCGGAAGTACTCCACAT
>NC_139712.1:13388695-13401195 GCF_964188405.1 Protomyctophum parallelum | reverse complement strand
GTCTTTAAATTTGAGCACTTTTAAAATGACACATGTACGTGTGCAATATAAAATATGACACATGTACGTGTGCAATATAAAATATGACACATGTACGTGTGCAATATAAAATATGACACATGTACGTGTGCAATATAAAATATAATATATTATTTCAGCTTTGTAATACTGGTCACAAGCTTTCATTTACTGTCCATGTATGTATGTTCCTTCCACGTGCTACATCCAACCAGGGAAACTCCCCCCTGTCAGGTGTAAAGGAGCAACTTGGACACTCAGGCATGAAGGAAGCCTGAGTTCAAAGTCCGTTGCTCTCCCCAGGTTGGAGGAGGGTGTGTAGAGCCCAGGATCACATTAGATAATTGACACAGGGGTGAAAAATGGGTTACAAAATCGTGGGATAAAAAAAATATATATTAAAAGAAAACAATATCGACTCACCGCCGAGACGACAGGCGACCACACAGAGGACGACAGCGAGCACAACGCACCACTTCATCTCCTTCTCCTATAAGGAACACAATATGGTGTTTTAAAGCAGAAGACTTTAGCTATTGGAAAGTAGCAGATCTACAAGCTTTAAAAAATAAATAAATCGTGAAAATGTGCCTCAAATCTTTGAATATATTACAGAGTGAACATTTTAACTCAAATTTGCTTCTGGGATATGTTGGAATATGTTGTCCCTGGAACAACATATTTTCAGATGGGGGGGGGGGGGGGGTAGCGATCGAGGCATATTACATTATAATTTTTGGGGTTCTTGACATGAAATAGTTTGAGCACCCACTGATACAGAAACATGAGGTTTTTCAGAAAACTGTCAGCATTTTGAAGACATTTTATAAATTTCGACGTCAGGCCAAATTCCACCGTCAATGTTTAACACTGAGCAACTTCTTGTTCTATAAAGAATAATATTTATGTCCTGGATTTATAAATAAAGTGCATGAGCATACAGTAGCAAAGTGTCACGTTCAACCATGCACGGACAGCCCAGCTATATAATATATATATAATAGTCCCAATATATACTTTGCATTGTGTGCAATATAGGGCAAAGATATTCCGTATTTAGTTCATTGAGCATGGTCTTATAATTCTGAGGACTTAGTATTTAAATATATTGAAGTTGTATTTACATGTTAAGTTCTATATGCTGGTATAAATATATAAATAAATATATTTCTTTACCTGTAGGATTTCCGACGCTGCAGAAGGAGATACTGTTGGTCTGAAGGTCCAGAGAGGTCTGTGCATGTGTGGAGCTCTGCAGGACGCACGCACGCACGCACACCCACGCACGTAGGCACGCAGACAGGCAGGGAGGCACGCACGCACACACATTTATGCATGCACACATTGCTACACACGCATGCAGTGCCGCACCGCACGCAGACATTGCCACACACACACACACCTCATACACAATCATGTCCTTGTATGAGGCTGTGTGTGTGTGTGTGTGTGTGTGTGTGTGTGTGTGTGTGTGTGTTTTCATTGCAGGTTGAATTCCTCTAGATGTAACTCTAACCTACAGAAGCTTACAGCTGCTCCAGTTGTATTCTCCATAAGCACACCGTGGCCATCTTACCATATAAGGTAATGTCAAGGTGCTAACAAGGTGCAACTTCCATTGCCAGCTCATTCACCCAAACAGAAAAGTCCTATCTGATTGTATTAAACAACGTCAAACTCACCAACATTGCAGCTGTAGGGAAAGCTTGAATTATTCTCTTTCTATATCCTCAAAGTGTTTCATAAAAATCCACCGTAGACATGTTATGAGCTACTTTGTGTCCTTGCAGGTGATTATTTTTCTAAGTGCTGGAGTTTGGAAGTGCTTGTTTAGATATCACTCAACTGCCCTGCATGCGTACCAGCTGTTTATAATTAGCACATAACGCAGGAGGCAGCAGGACGCCGCTTTACTGAAAACGAGTGCTTCCAAACTCTGCTGGAAACATGGCCGCCGTTTGCAAATGGTCTATAGACTATTAGACTCTACTCTGTAACTCTGAGCCTTCCTTACCGGTCAGCGGTTTGGGGGCAGAGGTGGCCTAACGGTTAGAGAAACGCCCTCATTCCCAAAAAGGTTGCAGGTTTCGATTTCCCCGGACGGGCAAGAAAAATCTGGGTCGGGGAAGTGATTGCTCATCAACTCACCCGACACCGCTGAAGTGCCCTTGAGCAAGGCACTGAACCCCAAACTGCTCCAGTGGAGCTGCTTAGTGGCCGACAGTATCAGACTGAGGTTGTACCGGTCAGTACAACAGTATCAGACTGTGGTTGTACCGGTCAGTACAACAGTATCAGACTGAGGTTGTACCGGTCAGTACAACAGTATCAGACTGAGGTTGTACCGGTCAGTACAACAGTATCAGACTGTGGTTGTACCGGTCAGTACAACAGTATCAGACTGAGGTTGTACTGGTCAGTACAACAGTATCAGACTGTGGTTGTACCGGTCAGTACAACAGTATCAGACTGTGGTTGTACCGGTCAGTACAACAGTATCAGACTGAGGTTGTACCGGCCAGTACAACAGTATCAGACTGAGGTTGTAGTGGTCAGTACAACAGTATAAGACTGAGGTTGTACTGGTCAGTACAACGGTATCAGACTGAGGTTGTACCGGTCAGTACAACAGTATCAGACTGAGGTTGTACCGGTCAGTACAACAGCATCAGACTGAGGTTGTACTGGTCAGTACAACGGTATCAGACTGAGGTTGTACCGGTCAGTACAACAGCATCAGACTGAGGTTGTACTGGTCAGTACAACAGTATTCCCTTAAAGGATAATTCCATACTAAAAGGCTTTCTTACCTTTCTTTGTAGTTGTTACGTCCCCACCAAAGAGGTCCAGGTGTTATTTTGTGCAAAAGCGCGTTATTGGCTATTTCCCCTACCATAAGCCTACATGAATTGCATTGAATTGAATGGGAATTGAATGGGGCTATGGGGTGTTGTGCTAATTTGCTTATTTCCATCGCTCAAAATTATAATTTATTTGTATATCCTCTCTTCATAATGTAAATAATATCACAAGCACTTTACACTTTACTACTTCTTTCGATGGAAATAAGCGAAATAGCATAACACCCCATAGCCCCATTCAATGCAATGCAATTCCTTTAGGGCTTATGGTAGGGAAAATAGCCAATAAGGAGTTTTTGCACAAAAAAACACCTGGGCCTCTTTGGTGGGGACGTAACAACTACAAAGAAAGGTAAGAAAGATAAGAAAGAATTCTAGCATGGAATTCTCCTTTAATAATCCAGGCCATATTTAAATAATGAAATAAAGTCAACGCAGTGAAAAAAAAGCTTTAATTTAAATATAATATACTGTGATTTTACCACTGAAAAGAAAAGTGCATCTGATTTAAATCCAGCCTTGTTTTATAGTAGTAAATACAATTCACACAAATTACAAGTATGTAAGTATAAGTAACAAGTACAAGTAAGTAACAAGTACGAGCAAGTAAGTATAATTAAGTAAGTAATACAGAGTCATATGTATAATAAGATATGTGCACATTTATAAAGGCACAATTAAAAATGTAAAGCTTTTCTACCTCATTGATTAAGTTGAAAGTAGCCTCGATACCCAGGCTTTCATTTCGTCTGCGCGAAAAACAAAAGCCTGGATTTACGCATGCTGGGCTGCGCTGGCCTAAAAGTGGGATCGCTCCAAATGACGTGACGTCAGGACTCTGAGCGGTGTGTGCACCCCTCAAGATAACACCCTGATGTGACGTCAGGACTCTGAGCGGTGTGTGCACCCCTCAAGATAACACCCTGATGTGACGTCAGGGCTCTGAGCGGTGTGTTCACCCCTCAAGATAACACCCTGATGTGACGTCAGGACTCTGAGCGGTGTGTGTACCCCTCAAGATAACACCGTGATGTGACGTCAGGACTCTGAGCGGTGTGTGTACCCCTCAAGATAACACCCTGATGTGACGTCAGGACTCTGAGCGGTGTGTGCACCCCTCAAGATAACACCGTGATGTGACGTCAGGACTCTGAGCGGTGTGTGCACCCCTCAAGATAACACCGTGATGTGACGTCAGGACTCTGAGCGGTGTTCACCCCTCAAAATAAACACTGTGGGGAAATCATTACCGGTGGAACTTCAAACGAGGTTATAATGCGAGGGAAAATGAGGAGAATGGCTGAAGAACCCACCACACCGTCTAAGAAAAAAACCCAACGTGTGCAGACTCTGTGGAAATAACTTTGACAGTCCGTTAGAATGGTTTACTCCAGCAACCAGTGGTTTCTGCTTCTGGTCGCTGAACTGTAGCTCACCCTATAGCTCAGGCTATAGTGTGAAAGCAGACTGACAGGAAATGGGGAGAGAGATGGAGAGGAAGACTCGCGGCAAAGACGGTCGGGATCGGGAGTCGAACCCGTGGCACGCCGTCAGGCTGGCTCAGCAGCCTCTAGGGGGCGCTGTCAGGCTGGCTCAGCAGCCTCTAGGACCCAGCTGTATCACACACAGACACGCACGCACAGTACAAAACGTAAACAAAACAAACGTAAACAAAAAAAAACTTAAAAGAAAACGTAAAAAAAAAAAAGTACGTAATTTATTCTAATTGTTGTTATTGCAATTTACGAGCTAGTCTAGTGTAGTCTCTGCATCCGGTCTGGATGGTGTTGGTCATCTAGTCTCTAGTCTCTGCATCCGGTCTGGATGGTGTTGGTCATCTAGTCTCTAGTCTCTGCATCCGGTCTGGATGCTGTTGGTCATCTAGTCTCTAGTCTCTGCATCCGGTCTGGATGCTGTTGGTCATCTAGTCTCTAGTCTCTGCATCCGGTCTGGATGCTGTTGGTCATCTAGTCTCTAGTCTCTGCATCCGGTCTGGATGGTGTTGGTCATCTAGTCTCTGCATCCGGTCTGGATGGTGTTGGTCATCTAGTCTCTAGTCTCTGCATCCGGTCTGGATGGTGTTGGTCATCTAGTCTCTAGTCTAGTCTCTGCATCCGGTCTGGATGGTGTTGGTCATCTAGTCTCTAGTCTCTGCATCCGGTCTGGATTGTGTTGGTCATCTAGTCTCTAGTCTCTGCATCCGGTCTGGATGCTGTTGGTCATCTAGTCTCTAGTCTCTGCATCCGGTCTGGATGGTGTTGGTCATCTAGTCTCTAGTCTAGTCTCTGCATCCGGTCTGGATGGTGTTGGTCATCTAGTCTCTAGTCTAGTCTCTGCATCCGGTCTGGATGGTGTTGGTCATCCTGAACACGTCGATCCCCTCCCGGACCAGGATCTCCTTGGCGTGCTGGATCGTGGCGTAGGGCAGGAAGCGGGAGCGGCCCAGGATCCAGGCGAAGTCCACGTGGAACAGGTGGAGGACGTCCGTACAGGAGTAGACCACCGCCACACTGCTGTAGTCTGTGCTCAGTACCCAGTACGGACTGTAGGGGGTGACTGAGAGACACCCAGACACACACAGAGAGAGAGAGTTATTTTAGACCACCGCCACACTGCTGTAGTCTGTGCTCAGTACCCAGTACGGACTGTAGGGGGTGACTGAGAGACACCCAGACACACAGAGACACACACAGAGAGAGAGAGAGTTATTTTAGACCACCGCCGCACTGCTGTAGTCTGTGCTCAGTACCCAGTACGGACTGTAGGGGGTGACTGAGAGACACCCAGACACACAGAGACACAGAGAGAGAGAGAGTTATTTTAGACCACCGCCACACTGCTGTAGTCTGTGCTCAGTACCCAGTACGGACTGTAGGGGGTGACTGAGAGACACCCAGACACACAGAGACACACAGAGAGAGAGAGAGAGAGAGAGAGAGAGAGAGAGAGAGAGAGAGAGAGAGAGAGAGAGAGAGAGAGAGAGAGAGAGAGAACTGGTCAATTGGTCATGAGTCACAGAGGTCATACTGGGTTTCTCTCTCGCATGACAATGACCTCATATGACTGGATGATGACATCACCACTGTGTCTTATGACAATGACCTCATATGACCTGATCTACCTTCTATCCTGGTTCCTGAGGGGCTTAACACAAAAAATGCTGGAAACGTATCCATACGCTTTATTAATATCGAACGCCGTACGCGCGAAGCGTATCTATATGTTTTATACGTTTTTTTATTGCTTACTGTACATCAACGTCCTATGCTCCAGGACACCGAAGAAACTAACAGCGATCCTCTCCAGGAAGGTCCAATATGTGATCCGGGAGTAAAAAGCCCCTCCCTCCTGAAAAGAGGTCTGTCTGTGGCGAAGACGCTCCCTCCTCCAATGCCTCCATTACACGTATGGGTCTGCACGGCAACGGCATAGACCAACGCAGATGTCAGGGCATCTAAAATGGAGTTACCCATACTCTAGTAGTAGTCTAGTGTCTGTGAATACACTCGATTCCCCCTCCCCTCCTGTTTCTACATGGTTTCTCCCGAGGAATCTTTGTGGGGGGAGTCTCTTCTGCCCGGATCGCATTGCAGTTTGAGTTCCCCCCCCACTGGCCCCAGGGCAGGCCACACTGCGCCTTTCAATCGCCTTGCACCGCTCTCTCATTCTCGGAAAAAGATATAACGCAGTCGTGTCGATTTGCCCTCTGCCAGTATATAAACCAAGAATAATCTTCAACGATCGCCATTTCATAACGTTTTCAACACGCACACGGCACACGCCATGATCAACTAACTGCCTGGCTACGTCTTCAGTCTTCACCAGCCATCGCTATCCGTTGTGTGCATCGCCATCGCGTCTTCACTTTGTTTGTTTGGGCAAAGAAGCACGATCAGCGATGGAAAAGAGCTTTATATCCACGGCAGATAAGTAATGACGTATTATCGAAGGACCGCCATGATCAACTTACTGCCTACGTCTTCGTCAGCCAATGCAGCCATCATCGCTATCCGTTGTGTGATTGTGGATGTAGGCTATATCCACGGTATCGAGAGAGACGCCCGGCTGTGATATAGGTCTTATCACTGCAATTATAATGAATAAAAAGGCTACAATCACACAACGGATAGCGATGGCTGCATTGGCTGGTGACAACGTAGCCTCGGTCCCAGGCAGTTAGTTGATCATGGCGGTCCCTCGATAATACGTCATTACTTATCTGCCGTGGATAAAACTCTTTTCCATCGCTGATCTCTACTATACGTGCTTCTTTGCCCAAACAAAGTGAAGACGCAATAGCGTTGTCCAACAAAGCGGCCAGTTATTTGATCATCTCTCTCTCCTGTGCTTCTTTCCTCAAACATGTCCAGACATGTCAACCTCAACCACTAAACTCACCGATCCAGTAACGCATCTCACCGTTATACTATCGTTCTGAAGGCAGATATAAAAATAAACATAAATTAATTATTGTCATATACATACTACACACTGAATGAAAGCCCTAATTGTCTACTTTTAGGAGGAAAACAAATACATAATATTGATCCCATGTACAGTTTGTCAGTAGGCTATTGAATGCAGTTGTTCAGGTCCAACTATTATTCACAAAATAAGGCCTATAGCGACATGTACATATTATATACCGTATGAAACAGAAGACCCTCTGCTTTCATAAGAAAAAAACTAATACTGTAATAATAATAAAAATCACACCCCTGTGAAGTGAGCATTTCCTCATGAAGTTATCATAGCGAGTTATAAAGGTTTAAAGTCACAGAGATTGACAGGCAGATATAAACATAAATAAATTATTATCATATACATACTACACACTGAATGAAAGCCCTGAATGTCTACTTTTAGGAGGAAAACAAATATACAAATATATACAAATATAGTTTGTCAGTAATTGGCTATTGAATGCAGCTTGCGCCCACCAGAGAGGATTTCAGAAAATGCATGGACCAGAAGAACTATTATTCACAAAATAAGGCCTATAGCGACATGTACATACTATATACCGTATGAAACAGAAGACTCTCTGCTTTCATAAGAAAAATACTTCTACTGTAATAATAATGAAAATCACACCCCTGTGAAGTGAGCAGTGCAATGTTGCGCAACATTGCACTGCTCACTTCACAGGGGTGTGAATAATAGTTCTTCTGGTCCATGCATTTTCTGAAATCCTCTCTGGTGGGCGCAAGCTGCATTCAATAGCCAATTACTGACAAACTATACATGGGACCATGTGTATTTGTTTTCCTCCTAAAAGTAGACATTCAGGGCTTTCATTCAGTGTGTAGTATGTATATGATATTATTTGTGTTCATTTTTATATCTGTCTGTCAATGTCTGTCAACTTCAACCTTCCATATCTCTGCTGTTTTTTCAAAAGAGCAGCGTGCTGCGAAAAGCAGGTGTTAGAAAAAGGTCAATATCTCCAGAATGGAAGATGGTAGAATCATAATTTTTTTTTAAAATTGAAGTGGACTAGTTTGGCTTCCTTTTGATTTATGCGGTGTGATTCTCGCTATAAGAGGCCCCTTGCTGTGGGCCCCGAAAAAGTTCAGAAGTCCCAATGTTAATCGCTCAGCACCACCAAGCCTGAGCAAATAGAAAACTCTAGCAATCAATGTGTTAATATATAGTGCCCCTCAAAGCTGTATATAGGAGGGGCTAGCCTCAAAGCTGTATATAATAATAATAATAAAACTTTATTTGTATAGCACCTTTCATGACATGAAATGCAGCTCAAAGTGCTTTACAGAGCAATGGAGAAAAAAAAGAAAAAAAGAAAAGAAAAGCAAGGCAAAGACATTAAAAAACAAGCAGTAATGCAATACAGTGAGGACATGAATAACAAAAAATAAAAGATCAATTAAAAGCAATGTTGTAG
Organism: Protomyctophum parallelum; assembly: GCF_964188405.1. Taxonomy (NCBI): domain Eukaryota; kingdom Metazoa; phylum Chordata; class Actinopteri; order Myctophiformes; family Myctophidae; genus Protomyctophum; species Protomyctophum parallelum. Next base: position 13,392,414 of record NC_139712.1, on the reverse strand, counting down.
AAGTGGGTCTTGAGCTGTGCTTTAAAAATGTCTACAGAGGCTGCCTGACGAAGGTACAGTGGGAGTTTGTTCCATGCCGTCGGCCCCTAGAAGCAAAAAGCTGCTTCCCCGTATTTTTTAGTTGCAATTTTTTAGGCATAATAGAAGGGGCTAGCCTCAAAGCTGTATATAGGAGGGGCCTGAAAGCTGTATATAGGAGGGGCTAGTGCTTTCAAAGCTGTATATAGGAGGGGCTAGCCTCAAAGCTGTATATAGGAGGGGCTAGTGACCCTCAAAGCTGTATATGGGCTATTCTACCGAATTGGTTCAAATTGCAGTCCCACAATGAAAAACACGTATTAAAAAACTATTTAGTGTTCAGACATTTCATTGTAGTAATATCACAGTATGGTCTAATCACAATACATTAATATCAAATTAAATATATAAAATAACATCCTTTATATACACTTCCTACTGGAAGGTGGCTGTCCCAACCTCTATAACCCCTACATTTAAATTAATGAAAAAAGGATTTTTGTCACTCTTCTAAATATATTTTTCGATTTATTTTATAGGGAAGTTGAAATAATGACTCACAGAAGGAGAAACTGACTGTATGTATGGTTACAGTCGTATAATGGGGTATTATAATGTATAAATGTTACAGTATGGTTAGGTTACAGTAGTAACCATGGTTATAATGACTCACAGTAGGAGGTTACAGTAGTAACCATGGTTATAATGACTCACAGTAGGAGGTTACAGTAGTAACCATGGTTATAATGACTCACAGTAGGAGAAACTGACTCCAATCCTGGCCTGATCTCTGGGGTCAGCGATGGTGGCGGAGCCTTCAGCCACCCTCCACTTGTCCTTACTGGGAGAGAGAGAGAGAGAGAGAGAGAGAGAGAGAGAGAGAGAGAGAGAGAGATTTACATTGCAGTATTGATACTTTTTCTTATTCATGAGTAGATGGAATATATTTATTTAATTTATTGACATCATGTCTGTGACATCATCATGTCTGTGACATCATGTCAGGCGCCACGCTCATTTACGTAAGTAAAAATAAATGTGAGTACTTTTTCCGCTACTGAGAGTCTGAGACCCTCACAAACGAAACCTCCACCAAAAAATAGTGTGTTGTACTCATACTTACTAGAGTACTAGTACTGCAGTAGCAGTAGTAGTAGTAGTAGTAGTAGCAGTACTAGTGTGTTTACAATTTACAATTTAGGCATTTATCAGACGCTCTTGATCCAGAGCGACTTACATTTAAGCAAAAACAAAAGCATGGCATATATCACATATATAAAAAGTAGTTATCATGAATCATGTATAAACTAAGAACGTAACAGTGGAGTATCTATGTCAACTATACATACTATACTATATTATATTATATTATACAATATACATGTGTACTATAAAGGGGAGGCATACTTTGGTTAGACATAGCATTGGTTAGACATGGGTTACAGTTAGGTTTAGGTGTGCTGCCCCGTGGGAGGTTAGGGTTAGGGTGAGGGTTTGAGATAGGTTGTAGATGTAGGACTGAAGAGGTGGGTTTTCAGACTATACTACAGAAGATTGGGAGTGAGGCTGCAGTTCTGACTGCAATGGGAAGTGCATTCCATAGTTTTGGAGCCAGAAGGGAGAAGAGTTTGGGACGTGAGGAGCGTTGTCCAGGGTGTTTTAGAGAAGGGAGAAGAGTCTGGGACGTGTGGAGCGTTGTCCAGGGTGTTTTAGAGAAGGGATAAGAGTCTGGGACGTGTGGAGCGTTGTCCAGGGTGTTTTAGAGAAGGGAGAAGAGTCTGGGACGTGTAGAGCGTTGTCCAGGGTGTTTTAGAGAAGGGAGAAGAGTTTGGGACGTGTGGAGCGTTGTCCAGGGTGTTTTAGAGAAGGGAGAAGAGTCTGGGACGTGTGGAGCGTTGTCCAGGGTGTTTTAGAGAAGGGAGAAGAGTGGGGACGTGTGGAGCGTTGTCCCGGCGTTTTTAGTGAAGGTACCTCCAGCTTCCCTGCGTTGGCTGATCTGAGTGCGCGGGAGGGTTTTTAGGGTTCGATCATACCTATGATCGTACTACACCTATACGTACTAGTACTGCTTGTTGTACTCATACTTACTAGTACTGCTTGTTCAGTACTCTGATAGTCCCGTCAGCTCTCATGTCGTAGTTTGCCTCGATGCATTTCCCTCTCTCGAAACTGGCTGGAAGTTTCTCAATCTCATACCACTTCCCCAGATACTACAATACAATACAATACACATATTACAATACTATTACCAATCTCATACCACTTCCCCAGATACTACAATACAATACACATATTACAATACTATATTACAATGTTACCACCTCTCCAGATACTGTTGGTTACAAATATTACAATATTATCCATTGTCAAAGTTGCTATATGACGTCTGTCTGTCTGTCTGTGTGTCTGTCTGTCTGTCTGTCTGCCTGTCTGTCTGTCTGCCTGTCTGCCTGTCTGTTACCGGCTGTATCTTGAAGCCAGGTTGAATCATGGGGTCTGGACACGGTCCCCAGTGATAACTCTGAGCCGCCACCAGGGGGAGCAGGAGGAGCAGGTAGACAGGAGACAACATTCCTTCAGAGAGAGAGAGAGAGAGAGAGAGAGAGAGAGAGAGAGAGAGAGACACAGAGAGACAGAGAGAGAGAGAGAGAGAGAGAGAGAGAGAGAGAGAGAGAGACAGATAGACAGAGAGAGAGAGAGAGAGAGAGACAGATAGACAGAGAGAGAGAGACAGATAGACAGAGAGAGAGACAGACAGAGAGACAGAGAGAGAGACAGAGAGAGAGAGAGAGAGAGACAGAGAGAGAGAGACAGAGAGAGAGAGAGACAGAGAGAGACAGAGAGACAGAGAGAGAGAGACAGAGAGACAGAGAGAGAGAATCACATGCAAGTTACATTAAATGAAATTAGAAGAATCCAGATATTCAACACAACTCAATAACAAACCTGTCAACTGTGAGGACGACACCATAAAGCTTTACACTTGTTTACAAGAGGGTCCACCTTGTTCAATTCATCATAACATTTAGAGACGTATGCTACAAATTAACACTTCTACAGTATGTAGCGAAAAACAGGAAATCATCAGGAGGTAAAAAGGGTTGAAAACCACTGGTGTAAACTTAAGGGAACATATCACGTCCAGAAAGGTCCAATTATAGCAACACCAGGACAGAAAGCTTATGTCACTCACTAGAATGATGCAATAGTTCAATGAAATGTCAGGTATACCGATATATATATCAGCCTAATTACTGTACTGTACTGTACTGACGTAATATATAAAATATTCTTACATTTCCAATTTCTAAACAAAAACATTGTGCTAAAATATTGCATATTGTGTACACATTCTGTACCTGTTGTATTTTTGTATTTGTGTATATTTAAACCTGTCATGTTTATTATCATTATTATTGTGACATTAGAAACTGGTTAATTGGTTTGGGCTTAGGTGGCATGAGTCACCACCCATCGTTAGAGCCAATCAGGTGTACCCCTTCCTGTATATAGGTACACACCCATTCCCTGTCACACTATTCCTGAAGATCCTAAGGGATGGAAACGTTGAGTCAAATAAACGAGTGGAGCTGAGTTTTTCATACCAGTGTTGCGGACTCTATTTTTCCTCTTGTCCAGCACCTGGGCTAGAGTGGAGGTGCATGCTCTATTTCCTTTATCAATTTCTAAACAAACACACT